>NC_092335.1:132132500-132440714 GCF_046630445.1 Rutidosis leptorrhynchoides
TTACCCTTCGGTCAGAGGTGAATTCAAACTTTGAATAGAATTGCTTGACAAGCGAAGGAAATGTGTAGGTTTTGAGTGAAAGAAATGACCCCCATCCAATTTTGTCAAACTCACTTTGAAGAGTAGGATAGTCATAGAACACTTCATGTTCTTCTTGGATGTGTCTTGGATCATCTTGAGTGTTCTTCTTTTCATCACATGGAAGTTTGTTGAGAGTTTTTATCATTTTGAGATTTGAGTGATGTTTGGAATTTGAGAAGATAAAGGGTTTTGAAGAGCTCATTGCTTTGGGGTGCAAGATGTTCTTTAAGATTTCTCAATTTAAAGAATCTTGAGTGAATGATTTTCATCCATTTTGAGTAATTGTTTTGTTCAAGAATTTTAAAGATGGAGTTAAATTTGATTGCTTTTGGATATTGTTTGTAAGATAGTGGTATTGATTTGCTATTGGTGTGTATTGAATGAACCTTGAATGAATTGCAGTCAATCTGCGGTCACTGTCACGGTCAGCCGTGTCTGCGACCGCATGTTATCTGCAATACATTTTTAGTTATTTAATCTTCCACATTTTGAGTAAGATTAAGGCATTACAATATTCGAATGCGTTACGTCTACATTCAACCATAGAGTCATAGCGTAATTGTCTTACACGTTCCTTACCACAATTATCCTTCTTTCAGGAATTCTTAGATTGATTCACTTGAATTTTCATCCTCCGTATCGCTTGTCTTGTGGGTCAACTTCTTTATTATCCCTTTCATCATCTTCACAATTTTTAACTCCTTTTGGAGGTTCTTAATTTGTTCCTTGTAGATTTTGTCCATCTTTACCATTATCTTGCATTCTTGAACTTGTTCATCAGCTTCTTCGTCTTCACTGTCAGGTATCAAAGTATTTTCTCTACTGGTCCCTGCTTCACTTGACGTCCTTTTTCATTTTCGGGTGGTTATTTCTGAGGTTTTTGGTCCTTTGAATATGGAAGTGTAGGTTAATGAAAGTTATCACTTGTGACACCCAAATAATCAAACACTTTATTGAGATGTAGTCCATAGGGTAATGCACGAGTGGTTTCCGTAATAGTTCTGTTCATCCTCGATGCCATGAGATAAGCCATGTTAATTTTGATGTCATTTTCTAGGCACCACATCAGAGCAAATTGAGTGGCATGGACATTTGAGTGATTACCAGATTTGCAATAAATGTTGTGGATGATGATTTTGTTTCAAGTGTCATACTCATGACGAAGGTGTTTTCCTTGTACACCAGATTTCTCAATTTCAGCTCTTGGTGCATCATTTTTGCATAGTTTATCGATTAGAGGAGTTTTATCTGAAATGAAGTCAGGAAGATTCGAAAGATCATGTTGCCTGTTGTAGAACTTTTCTGCCTCAGTGGGAACATCCAACATGATCCCGAAATCCTTGAGTGAATAATGATAATTAACGCCTAGAAGATTGAAGAATACTTCATCATTCACAAAGTTGAAATTAGCGTAAAATTCTCGAATGAGTGAGGGATGGATCGGACCGTTTAGAGTGAGAAAGGATTTCCATTTGAGTTTTTCAAACTGCCTTACAAGTTAAGGCATTTCAGTGTGAGCAACTCTTCTTCCTTCGGCAATTTTTCTGCCTGTCAGAAATTCAATGTTGTAGGCAATTTTCTCTTTAAGATCAGATGGTGGATCATATGAGTCTTTTATTTTTGCTACAACGGTCTTGCCTTTTCCTCTAGCCATTTTCTACACGATGATACTTCAGATTAGTTCAAAGTGTATAATTTCAATTGTAGGCAACAAGTTTTGCAAACTTTAATTATCATCAATACTTAGACGTTTTGATGTTAATGTTATTCACATTTTCACTCTTCATTAGTGTCAATGAGTTTGCAACTAGATTAATATTTTCA
Source organism: Rutidosis leptorrhynchoides (assembly GCF_046630445.1). Lineage (NCBI taxonomy): Eukaryota > Viridiplantae > Streptophyta > Magnoliopsida > Asterales > Asteraceae > Rutidosis > Rutidosis leptorrhynchoides. The sequence continues at coordinate 132,134,406 of NC_092335.1, forward strand.
CAAAGTTCATATATGTTCTAGATTTTTGAGATTATCATCAACACATGTTTTGGCATTCAACATTATTACACTCAATTAGAAACAATGTCATTCATATCATATGAACAATGCTTCTATGAAAATCTAACCTAGATGTATATTGAACCCTAGAATTGTCCAAAGTTAAATCAATGCATAGATATACTACAATCATTACTACAATCGTTTCTAAATTGTTCTTCAAGAACAATTTCAATTGTTTGTATCAATTTAAGTTTTGATTCATTCTAGTTAGGGTTTCTTCATAACCCTAATTCATCATACAAACACAATTGAATGCTAGGAAAGCAAGGATTAATCATACCAAAAGTGGGAATTTAAATTGAAGGAATGAGCATATTTCTTCGTGCGACCGATCTCCTCAGTCGTGTGTAAGTGTGTGTGTTTTGAAGTGGGTTGAAAAGAAATAAAAGTGAGGGTTTAATTCAATTTAACACAGAATCAGACCATGCACGGTCGAAGCACGGTCGACCGTGGTGTTAGCCGTACAGATATTTTTACACGTACAGGACAGGAATCTGCGGTCGGGTATACGGTCAGCCGTGGTGCTGCCGTGGATCCTTCTGATCACTTATTTATTCACTTCTTCTTTCTTCGAGCGCGTTTTGACGATTCTTAGGTTCTATAGAATACTTGAGGACAAGTTTTCTTTACCTAACATTGAAAGATTACATCCTCTCGATGTTTAATCATCAATGACACGTAATATACTATATCTATATGTGTGTGTGTGTGTGTGTGTGTGTATATATATATATATATATATATATATATATATATATATATTCAATCATTCGTATAGTATACACAAAACGCATCAATCTAGTATTTAGCATGCAATACATATTTTCACATAAACACACAATCCCAAGGCAAGTAAGCTTCCTACACTAATCTTTTAAAATCAGTTTTTAAAAACAATTTTGCATTTGTAAGAAAAACCTTTCATTAATGAAAGGACCCGTTCATACCGATTATAATGATTCACGATAGTTGATTTTATCGCGAGGTACTTGACCTCTATATGATACATTTTACAAACATTGCATTAATTTTTAGAAGACAAACTTTCATTACATCGAAATTTGACGGCATGCATACCATTTCATAATATATCCAACTTTAATTGACTTAATAATAATCTTGATGAACTCGACTACTCGAATGCAACGTCTTTTGAAATATGTCATGAATGACTCCAAGTAATATCTCTAATATGAGCAAATGCACAGCGGAAGATTTCTTTCATACCTGAGAATAAACATGCTTTCAAGTGTCAACCAAAAGGTTGGTGAGTTCATTAGTTTATCATAATCATTCATTTTCATCATTTTAATAGACCACAAGATTTCAGATATTTAATTGTACATGTAACCCGAGTATATAATAACACGCGTAACCCGCGAATTAAAAATCATTCATATGGTGAACACCTGGTAACCGACCTTAACAAGATGCATATAGAATATCCCCATCATTCCGGGACTCACATCGGACATGATAAATCAAAGTACTAAAGCATCCGTAACCGGATGGGGCTTGTTGGGCCCGATAGATCTATCTTTAGGATTCACGTCAATTGGTGGCAATTATCATAAACACCAAATCTTAGGCTACCAAGCTAAAAAGGGGCATATTCGATTCGATAATCCAACCATAGAATGTAATTTTGATTACTTGTGTCTATTTCGTAAAACATTTATAAAAGCAGCGCATGTATTCATAGTCCCAAAAATATATATTGCAAAAACATTTAAAAAGGGAGCAAATGAAACTCACAATACTGTATTTCGTAGTAAAAATACATATGACGTCATTTAACAAGTGCAAGGTTGGCCTCGGATTCACGAACCTATATCATTTGTATATATATATTAAAACATATACTTGTAATCGAACAAATATATATATATATATATATATATATATATATATATATATATATATATATATATATATATATATATATATATATTAGTGATATACTTTTTATATCAATAACTTATATATTTCATTATATATTTATTTTATATATTTTAAAATATAAATTTTTGTTATGTTATATGTACTAAATACATTTTTGTATATCATTTGTTTGTTAAAATAGTATTTTTAATAATACCAAGATAATATTTGTAATGATGAAAATAATGATAATGATAATACTAATATTAGTACTAAAGATAATAATATTAATAATTCTATTAATGATAATACTAATGATAGTTTTAATATTACATCTTATTATAATGAAAATAACAGTAGCATTTAATAAAATGAAAAATTTAATACTAATGGTAATGAAAATGAAAATGATACTTTTGATAATAATACTTAATACTTAATATTAATAATAATTATAACTATATTATTACTAATGGTATTATTAATAATAATACTTATGTAAATAATAAAAATTCTAATATGATGCTAATACTAATATTAATGAGAATAATAATAAATTTCATTATTTACATAATGATAATAATCTTAAGCATAATAATAATAATAATAATAATACTTATACTAGTAGTAAAATTATAAAGTTACATTTTTAAATGATAATATTAATATTAGTAATGACATTAAAAATTATATTTGTAATTATAATCGTAATAATAATAAGTGAACTTTCTATCATAATACTTATATTAGTAATAATAATCTTAATAATTATAATACTAATAATAACAACAATTATAATAATAATAATGATAGAAATAATAACTATCATCATATTTATAATACTTATAATCATAATAATAACTAACATCAATAGTAATCATAATAATAATAATAATAATAATAATAATAATAATAATAATAATAATAATAATAATAATAATAATAATAATAATAATAATAATAATATTAATAATAATAATAATAATAATGAAAAATGAAAAATGAAGCTACCTTCAAGGGAAAAATCGGCCTAAAAATATATACTGCCCTATCAGGGACTCGAACCCGCGACCTCTCGCCCACCCGACAACCCATCAAACCAACTGAGCTAGATCACTTTTCTGTTAATTTTCAAATTTTATTTATGTATAACTCGTATTATCTGGTGATCCCTTTTTCTTCTTCTCCCTCGTATTATACATTGATCAGAACCCATTTAATCTTAATCATAAATACAAAAATTTGTTTTTAGAATTTAAATATAAAACAGAAACGGTTTGAGCTGAATTCAATTTAACTTAAACGAGAAAAAAAAATTTAAACAGATACAGCAGGAGCTGTAACGAAGAAGAGAAAAAATAATAATAATAAACTCAAAAATCAACTTCGATCTTTTTGAATGTTTTAGGCTACACTTATAACACGAAAAAGTCTTCAAATCACTTTTAGAAACCACTGAAATCGTCAATTGAACTTGAATTACAACATATAACTCGAATTTGAACAACAGTTGACTTTATTTTTCAAAAACTTTGACTCATAAATTCGGGCTCGATAGAACAAATTGGATTTTGAAAATTTGCAGATAGATTGCATAAAGGATTCCTAACAACTCTGCAATTCTAGATTTTAACAAGTAAATCGATTTTGTGTTTTGGTAAAAAAAAATAATGAAACAGAGGTAGCGAGAATATAGATTTTTTAGTTTAATTTTTCCAATTGATATAAACTGCTAGTAATTGTAATTGACAATTGAGAGTGTGATGTCGAATTTGTTTTTATCAGATGGATTACTCGATTGATATCTAATGATGGTAGTGTTCGACATATAGTCATAGGGAAATAGAAAAAGAAGAAAAAAATAAAGCTGATGGTGAAATATAACTGATCATACGCGTGATTATTTATTTTATATATTATTTTTAATTTTAATAATTAATAAATATAAATATATCAATAATAATATTACTATTAATATTAATTATCATAATAATAATAATATGATAATAATAACAATAATAATATTATTAGTAATGTTAAAAAAATAATTTTTAATAATACTATTAATAGTAATAAAAAATAATATTTTAAATAATAATGATACCTTTTAATGATAATGATAATCTTTGATAAATATAATAATAATAATAATAATAATAATAATAATAATAATAATAATAATAATAATAATAATAATAATAATAATAATAATAATAATAATAATTATAAGTAACCATAATAATAATAATAATGAAAATGATAATAATAACATTATTATTGATAATAATCATAATACTAATTAATAAAGATAATAATAATGTAAGTAATAATAATATATCAAGTTATATCAAATTTTCATATTTATATGTTACATCTTTAAAAGAATAATATTAATAATATAAATGTTGATATTTTCCTTGGAGGTAAATAATAACATTACTATAGCAATTATATTTTAACTTGTAATAAAATTTAGTGTCTTAACCTTACATATTATAAATTATGTAATATTTATTAATATAATAATATATATTTAATATTTATAAATTTTATATATATAACAACATACATATAATAATATTTATGTATAGAATTCATATACATATATTTTCAAATTACAGTACCTATAATTATGTTTTATCAAATTTTATTATATAGATAAGTATATTAATTATATATATTGAAACAAATAAATTTAGAGTATACATTTATATATATATATATATATATATATATATATATATATATATATATATATATATAAATATTTATTTACAAACAATTGTTCGTAAATAGTCGAGCACGGTCGAAGGGTAATTGATTACATGAATATAATTCCAAAGCTTTTGAGACTCAATATTATAGACTTTGTTTATCGTGTCGAAATCATATAAAGATTAAGTTTAAATTTGGTCAGAAATTTTTGGGTCGTCACAATTAATACAAAGTCTTTTTGAGAAGGTTATTCTCATTAGCATTTTAATCATCGATTTTGATTGATTTTATGATTACCCAATTCTTGACTTATCCCTACCATGGAATTGCTAGCTTGGTCCATTTTTCCCATATTTTCAATTTTCCTAATAATAGACAATGGACTTTGATTACAAGATTTGTATTTGCTAGAGTCGTGACACATATTCATTTCATGTTTACCTCTTGATGAATCACAAATAGTTATCCTTTCAAGTTTTGTCTTCAAGGTGTTATTTTCATCAATTAAAACTTTGTTAAGTTGTCTAAATTTGTATAACTCTTTCTCCAAAAGTTTTACCTTGTCACGACTACTATCATACACAAATTTAATAGTCTTGTAATCATCTAACAATTCTTCATATTTAGAATGATAGAATACATGTACCTCATTGCAATCCATGCTTGAGACATCGTCTTCTTTGAATGGAGATTCAACCTCTTCTTCAGTTTGACCATCTTAATCCAAATCATTCCAAGAACTCATGATGCAAAAGTCTTCATTTCCATTCAACCCTTTTGCTTGAGAATTACCAACCTTTTCCAAATCATTCTCTATTCCTTTACCCTTTAAACTCCTAGAGTTAAATCTTCTTGAGAACATAGTAAATCCCAACATTCTTTTACACTTTCACATGAGATTATCTTTAATCTTTCTTCACTAGGAAGAATTCCATGAAGTAGTGAAATTGCATCAAATTGTTTCAAAACATCATTGTTTTGAAATGTTGACTTCACTAGTCTTGAACTAGCTTGTGGTACAAAGTCTCCTACTTTGATTATTCTCCACAAGTAGTAATCCTTGGATTTGAGATAAGACTCAAATCTTAATTTCCACACATCAATATTCATCTTATCAAAGATTGGTGCTTCTTTCACCAATTCTTCCAAGTATCCCATAGTTTGAGTTGATTCGAGAATCGTTGACTCAAGTTTTTGCACAAAACGAATTTTGACACTTTCAAAAACGTTTGTAGAGCAATGATTTGAGCAACCGCTCTGATACCAATTGTAAGTAACTAGAGGGGGGTGAATAGTTACTTGATACATTTTTAACACTTTTTCGATTGATCACCAAATTCGATTTAACTTTGATCAACCAACTCAACTCAAACTTGATGTGTGTAGTGTATATGTTCGAAATGATAAATGAAAGAACATAGACACAAGGATTTATAGTGGTTTGGGTGGATGTTAACTAATCCACCTTGATTACACTAATCAGGATTTGTTGCTTCACTAAGCACTTTTCTCCAAACCCGGTGGAGATCCGATTTACAAGTCTTCAACTTCTTTGGTAGACAACAAACCTAATCTTTCTATCCCTTTGAAAGATCAACTCCAACCTAGATCAACTTGTCTTCACTTTGGACAAGTATTAATCTCCAAATAAGATTAATCAACTTCCTAAGTCCCTTTAAGGAAGTAGATCACTAAGCTAGCCTATGCTTCTACTAATTGAAGTTACAAGACTTATACACTTTGCAATGATGATCCTAAGACAATTCTAGGACATACATTACATTAAGTAAACTCACAAGATAAATGATTTTGATTAGTAAGTTTACAACAACCCAATTCTATATCTATGAGATCATAGAATCTTCTCTTGCTTGATCACATTTGAGTAGTAATTGATGCACTTGTGATCACTGGAAATAAGCCTTTGAAATATGCAAGAGTGTCAGCTTCAAATGCTCTTAAATGTTTGCCTTTTATAATGGGATTCAAAAAGTAGCCGTTGACACACGGTTGCCTTCACGGTCGACCGTGGTGCGACCGTGCGTGCTCCAGTCCAAATTTAGTATCCGTTGTATAGCCGTTTGACTCAAATTTGAATACCACATTTTGGCACCTTTACTCCTTCTAGCACCTGCAAAAGAAATCAAATATCCTATACAAGTACTATATGCATTAAGTGTGTGAGATTTGGTCTTAATGCATGAAAGTGACTAATCATTCCAAAAGTGGCAAACCCAACATTCTTGAAGAAGTGTCTTGATTGATGTTTTGAGAAATCTCAGTTTGGTCAAGACTTAGTTAGTCACTTTAATGCTCTTGGTTCAATTCTAAAAACTAGTCACTATGTCATTAACTTTCTAGTTTCAATTAATCACAAGTCATGTTCTTTTTGAGTTTAGTTTAGAGATTAATTGAATAATGTCTCTATAAGATAATCATGTAATATGTAGAGACATCAAAGTTAAGTCTTAAGTAATCACCCTTAGTTTCTTAGACTAGACCAAATAGACAATTGACTATATTTTCATTGTGAACCATTTTACACTTAATCTATTGGAGTAGGTTAGTTACTTGAATCCTAACTAGTGAGCACATAGCAAACATATTAATCAATTTGACAAGTTTATGAGTATTAAGCATATTGACAAGTAGCAAGTAATACTCACATAGCAAGAGATAGTTATTCTAGGATCAATCATATAGATACTTGCACAACTTATAATTCAAGCTTTAACAAGTTTAAGTGCAATATAACATATTGCTTGATTAATGTGTAAGCACACAATAATGTCCAACACATGCACAAGGGAAGAGTAATCTCTAGTTGGGACTTAGTGACCATCCTAAATGTATCTAAGTGTGTTTTAGGATTATAAGTCATTACTAGTTAACCTTGAGAGCATTGTTCCTCATTTAGCCTTAATTAATCACTAAGTTATTTCTAATAGCAATTATTGTTCTAGTGACATTGGCTTAAGTGTGTTGGTACTTGATAATCATACTAAGGATATCTAGATAAGAATTATGATCTCAAGTTGTTGATTAACACTTATGTGTTATGCCTAATCTTGGTTAATTTGTCATTAAGATGTCATTAGGCGTAATTAATCACAATTAGTGTTTTTATGACCAAAACTCAATTGAGTATGGAGAAGGCATCTATTCTAAGCATGTTGAGAAAGGTTTCATGAATTATAGATGTCGAGAACTAGTCAAACTTTATTTGGTCAAAAACGGTAACAGAGAAAACTGCAGTCGCACTGCGGTTGACCGTGGTGGCGACCGTGCAACTTATTTTCACAAAACTACGTTGCAATTCAGTTTGGGGTTTCACGATTGACTATGCGGTCGACCGTACCTCGACCGTGTGTTTAGCTGAACTTTTAATTTCATTCTTTAGCCTATATTTGACTTGGTCACTTGCAAGATAAAGTATGGATTAGTGATCTTGCGTGTTTTATGTTAAGATGTCAGTCATCACGTATGTATATGTATGTGTCATCATCAAAACATATTCTTTTGGTTAATCATACTTAAGTTTATCGTTTAGTGCATTAACCCACATTCAACCAACATTCTCCCCCTTTTTGATGATGACAAACATACAAGTGATGAGGGACATTTTGCTATAAATACGCAAGTGTTAACAATCACTTGTATCCATCTTTCTCCCCCTTTTATCAAAGCAAAAAGATTAGCTCCCCCTAGAACTAAGCTCGCCCTTAGAGCAAAACTCCCCCTTAAATTGTGCACGTTGAAAAAACATTTATTAAAACATAAGAAGCACACATTTTATTTAAAGCACGAAACATAGTGATGCATATATGAAAATATGCATGGAGGGTACAACAATGACTTTTATCCTAATATGCTTGAAAGCAGCTCTTTGTGGAATTAAGCATGGGTGATGACGCATTTGGTTCCTGAGGATAAAGACAAGTCATTTCTCTACCCAGAGTAACTCAAAAGTAGAGAAAGTCATCTCTCTCTCTATTCAACGGATAGAGAGATTGCTTCCGAGTGGACCTCCGGCCAATAAGTAAATTTTTTTAAGAGTAAAATAGAATTAAAAAATAAAATAAAATAAAAAAATAAAATAAAAAATAAAATAAAATAAAAATAAAAATAAAATAAAATAGAGACGCCATGAAAATGGTAAAATCAAATTTTCATGGGTTTTAAATCATGCCTGAAATTTACTTTAAACTCTAGGGATCAGTCAACTCGCCAATAAGTCAACGCTTGCTATCGACACAATAGTTAGAGCCGTACTCCGGCCAATGATAAAAAAAAGCATGGACAACTGCACTAAATGTAAACGATAAACATATATAAACACCTGTATAAACATGTATACACACATACATACATATGCATACATAAATGTATAAACATATACAGCACAAAAGGATACATACATACCTACATCCAATACCTACATACTACATACCTACATACATACATACATACCTGCATACGTGCGTACCTACAAACATAAACCTCCATACTTACATACACAAAAACATGCACACACATACAAACACAAATATACCCATACACAAACATGCATACATACCTACATCAACATACATACATAATAAACAAACTTGCATACATACTTACATAGACACACATACATACGACCCCATCCATACATACACACCTCCAGAAACATACATACATGATAGTGTATACAAACACACCTACATACATACATTACATACAAAACATAACAAATAACACATACCCCTGTATACATACATACACAAGCATACACAAACATACTCGTACGTGCCAATACATACCCTTACAAACTGATGCCTAGGCATAACTACCACCTTATATACACTCTCGCACGTAAAATCATATAGAACACAAAGAATGTTTGTGTCCACCCAATTTTTACAAAAAATATATACACATTGTTAAATTAGTTTGTTTTTACAAAAAAAAAAAAAATTGTGTAATTAAACAACTAAAATATTTACGATACGAGGAGGGATGTCATTGAATCATGATCAAACCCAACAGTTAGTCGCTTTTATTGGTTGCATCTATTTGTTGTAGTTATTCTCGTTGGCTCGAATTGAGTTAACTTGTTTTAAGCCAAAAGTTCAAACGAGAACCATAAAAAAGGAGAGAACTGCGAGAACTTTTGATTTATAAAGATTTTCACATGTAACTAGATTGAATCACACATAAACATTGATGAAGAGTATGAATGAACATAAAATACTTGAAAACCACTTATATTTTACCTATATAATTAAATATATAGTTTCTCGTTCACTTGTGCATATTTGTTTCCGAACATGTGAACAGTTTCATATAATTAACAATTTAACATGTAATTTGAGCTAATGAACATATGTTTGTTAATGATATGTGCATTAATTAACATTTGCATGTAATTTGTTGGATTTAAACGCATAAAAACTATTAAATTGAATAGTTCTCGCAGTTCTCACCTTTTTAGTGGTTCTCGTTTGAACCTGCCCCTTATTTTAAATAGTTCTTGATTGTTTATTGTTACGAGCCTTAACGATCACCGGTATTTTTTTTATTAGTTCATAGGATCTTCCATTTATTCATGAAGCTACTATAATTTTAATAGTAATCGTTATATAAGTTTTAAAAAACATCAAAAATTAGACATTTATGGAAAACAATGTTAAGGATAAAAAGTAATCGTGACATATATTTAGAATTTTGAATGGAATAAATAAATAGAAGAATTAAAAATTACCCATTTATATTTATATTTATATTTATTTATATTTATATTTATATTTATATTTATAATAAGTATATTAGTCTATACCTATAAATAGTAACTTGAGTTACATCATGCTTGCATCACCTATTTTTCATTTAGCTTTTCTCATTTTTTTTTTACAAATCTCTGTTTGTTCGGCCCAATGGCTATTTTAGTGCACCGCATTTTGTGTTTTCCTACATTTTTCTTTGATTTTTACCATTTTGGTTCACATTTTGACCAAACTTAGTCAATTTTACACCAAACAATGATTTCCAGCCTTGAACCATCATATTGAACAAATGTAACCCTTCCGAGCTCAATAATCCTCAAAAACGAGTGAAACGAGGAAGATATTGCAAGGTAAAATATGTGTAAATCGAGCAAATATCAATATCAAATATGACTTTTATTTTTCATCCTATCAAAAATTAAAATTACCAGTCAAAATTATAGTCAAAGTCAAATAAAAGATGGGATTTTGTTCCGTTTATTTGAATATAGAATCAAAAACCAAATTTGTTTATACGAACTTACAAAGAGAAAATGGTTTTAAAATTATTAAATTTAGTAAATAAAATTGTTGTCGTTGTGGTCTTGTCGTCTTGACGTATAAGACTGTTTTTAACCAGGCGTCAGATTTTTCCCGTCATCATAGTTGGCAAGTAGTTTGACGTCCTTGACGCCCCTAACGCGGCGTCAAAATTTGACGCCCTGGGCGTCAGTCGATAAGTTGACGGATGTGTCGAATATTTTTCAGCCAATCAGATTTCAGCACAAATTTTTATATATTATTAATTAATAAATTATTAACCCAACTACCAATAATATTTTACCACATCACCCATTTACAAACTTAACCCTCAAATTTGACACTCCCCTTTATTTAATTTCATCTCTTGACCTTGCCACATCATCAAAAAGTACACTACTTGCCTTTGACATCAGAGTCACGGTTGGAAGCAGTCTAAGGGAATATCTATTTTAACTCTGTTATTTTTTATTAATAAATCTATCAATTAAATTAGTTAAAATGACAATACTAAATTTGAAAGTGAAAAGTTTTAATAGAAAATTTTAATACGCCATGCTTACGTGAGAAAAAATAATAATAAATTGATTGTTTTAAAAAAATAAACTTATGCATGATGTCACCTAAAATGAATGGGTATACACAACCAATTTTTACAAATACACAACCAAACATGTTTTACAGTGTTGTACTGTACAACATTGTAAAACATGTTTGGTTGTGTATTTGTAAAAATTGGTTGTGTATATATCATCACCCAAAATGAATTAAGCGATGAGATATTCTATTATTAATATTTCACCTCGGTATACTCGACTTTTAATCATCTTTTACCTGAAAAACACATAATCGTCTCTACAATATCCTCCATTACATTCATTCATCTCACAAAAGATACATCATAATCATAAGACACCCAAGAATTTACAAAATAACTTCGCTTCATAATCGTTGTTAATGTATTTGATGAGAAGTTTTCACAAGTGGTCATTTGAGACTATGGCTACTTTCTATTCTAACATCTAGATAGTAAAGTTTATCTTATTATGTCAATTTTTTGTGGTCATACATCTTATGCTTGTTATGTATTCAAAATTCAAAATGCATCATTTCAACAATTACAATTATAATTACAATTACGATACACCTAAAAAAGGCTATCACCAGTTCTTTAGGATTTCACTATTCTTCCGCCCGTTTGGTGCTTTCACGACGGCCGTTGCCGGAGTGGGATGGAGAATGGTAGAAATTTTACGCTAATCACCTTTGAAAGATGGCTGATTTATTAAGGAGTGAAGCAACGACAAGACAACGTTATCGGAAAATTGACATCGATTTTGAGAAACGATCAGATAAGGTGTATCACCCGTTTTTCGTTATGAATTTTCAAGACCACGCCGATGTTACGTCATTGTGGAAGGTTTTCGATGCTTATGAATACCTCGTCGACGTGTTCATTGCAAATTTTCCTCTAACGCTTTATGCGCTTTTTCCTTTTCTTCAACAACTTTTCTTTCAGCTTTATAAGCAACTTTTTGCTTTGACGTAGACACTTTTAATGATTCTTCTATAGGCCATGTCATTTTTGGGCCTAATACTATTCCCGAACCCATCTCCCTAAAATTCGATGCGCGTTTATCGGAGTAACAAATTTCTTGATCTTAGGCATAGTCTTTGGTGTTTTCTTTGCGCGCGCTACTTTTCTAGCTTCTTTTTCTTTTTTTACTTTTTGTCCGGCATTTAGATCTTCATCTTCCTTTTCTACATCTTCATCAGATTCTTCATCAAGAACTTCAATGTGTTCTTCATGTAATTGTTCATAATTGTTCATGACTTTATCGGGCACTTTTATTTATAGTGTTCATGGATCCAGTACAATAATTGTTCATGACTTTATCGGGCACTTTTATTTATAGTGTTCATGGATCCAGTACAATGCGTCTTTTAGATGTGCGATTGATTAGAATTTAGTAGGTGCGATTATTGCCCATGTTGATTCTGCGCAAATGAGTATACTCGTACGATCAATGGTAAAATATTTGATATATTCTTATTTGTTTTACTTTTATAATAACGGAATACGCATGAAACTAACTGAATTCAATTCAGGCAAAATGTAGGACTACAATTGAAAAGTAATCTGATAATATCTATAAAATAGTAATGTGTCTGTTGACTGTCCATGTCAGCAAATTTCTTCAACCATAAATACCCAATAATACTCCGTATTTTTATAAAATTCTCCTAATTATATGGATCTCCACTTAACAACCATTAACCCGGATTCAATCGATTGATTCATCTACCCACCATACCTTTCATTCATTCAACCATACAAATTTTAATTTTTGGGCATGGGTTTGAAGGATCTGCTCAATCGTAAAAAGAAGAAAAAAAACGGAGGAGATGATAGTAACAACAACAACAGTTCACACAAACAACCACCCGAATCCATAGTTTCATCAGATCTGCAACCGTCCGATTCGAGAGTACGAATCGAAGAAGAATTGGAGCAAGTTTTCAAAAAATTCGACGTTAATGGCGACGGAAAAATTAGCGCTTCGGAATTGGGATCAATTTTGGGCAGTTTAGGGCACCAACCAACAAATGAGGAATTAACAAATATGATTAAAGAGGTTGATGCCGATGGTGATGGATTTATCGATTTACGTGAATTCATTGAGTTGAATACTAAAGATATTGATTCGAATGAAGTGTTGGATAATTTAAAAAACGCGTTTTCTGTATTTGATGTAGATAATAATGGGCTGATTACAGCTGAGGAATTGCAGAATGTTTTGAAAAAATTGGGGGATAGTTGTAGTATTAATGAAAGTAGGAAAATGATTGCAGGTGCTGATCGTGATGGTGATGGAATGATTAATTTTGATGAGTTTAAGGATATGATGATGTCGGGATCGAAATTCGAATCGAAGCAAGAGATTGTTAGTGAGGATTAAGTGTTCTTGCTAGATTAATCTTTTTTTTTTTTTTTTTTTTTTGAATATTGGATATCAATGATGATGATATTAAGTTTATAGTTTAAGTTTATTATCATTGATTGATCATTTAACTTTTTACTCTTTATTTATATGAATGATGAATGATGATATCTTATTCTCCATGTTTTTGCCTTTTTATTTTAATTATTTATTGTGTGTAATGTGCTGGTGTTTATGGATTTATTCCCCTGAATATGCTTATATTTTTGTATTTTTACTAGAATCTGGAATTGTTTATTTGTAATTTATTAGGGGTCAAATTGGGCAGGTTGGGTAACGGGTCAAAACAAATATGCGATAGTTGCATAACGGAATTAATACTTACATCAAAGTAGTTTTAAGTAACTCTTTACATTGGGAGGTGATAAATCCCCCATTGATTTTAGGGAGGTGATAAATCCCCCATTGATTTTACTACTTACACTCAATTTATATGAACTTCCCTAAAATGCCCTCATAAAATAAATATGTAATATTGTTACTTTTACATTTCTCAATATATTCAACTTCTGCTCTATTTCGTTTACCCCTTTCTATCTCTTTCTTCTTCTTGTTTCTTCTCTCTCTTGTTTTTTTTCTCTCTATCTGAAAAAAACCAAAACCTGACCTTTAACAAACATCCAACTTCTCTCTCACCCCAACCCAGCCACCGCCACCATCCTAGCACCTTCGGCCGACGCAACAACACCCTACAACCTCCGACCACCGTCGTTGAAGATGTAGCCTGAAACTTACACTTCTCCTCCGCCAACTGCTGATCACCGCCGTCATCCACCACCGTTGTGGTCACCTCCTCCGGTTTCACTCTCTCTCTTCTCACCGGAGCAAACTCATAAAAATGGGTTTTATAAAATTAATGGCGGGTTTTACAAATTGGTTTTATAAATGGGTTTTATGATTTTACAAAGAATTCCAGTCAAGGGGTGCGTTTGATGAGTGACGGTGACGGTGCGTTTGATGGCCAACGATGATGCAAATCTGTATGGTTGTGTTCTTCTGAAGCAAACGAGTTTAATGGTGATGGTTTCGTGATTTATTTCTCCATGATCATGTTTAAAGTTTAATTGGGTTTTTAGATTTTAGGAAAGTTGAAGACAACTATCCACCTTGAAGATTGTCTCTCACTTATGGTTTATCTCGAGGAGTAAAAAATTTAGTGGGAGTTTTGATAATTGGAGAGAAAATTCATGGAGTTTGATACCCACTGCATAAATATCAGGCGCTGGTTTAAGAGGAGATGGTTTGGGTTATGGTGTAATCTCCTCATGTAATCTATCATATGTATCTCACTCCTTGAAGATTATCAATGGAATAAATCTTCTTCAGCTTTAAAAAAAAAGAAAAAAAGATTTTAGGAAAGTTGAAAGTGAAAGAGAAATGCAGAGGTGAGAGAAATAATAAAAAAAAATGATGAAGGGTATTTTAGGTTGTTACTTGAAAATTTTTTGGATGGAGTAAAAATAGAGGTGGAAATATAAATTCCCACATTACATTGTGTATTGATAGCTTTTATCATGACTACTGCAAATGGCCACGGGTTAAACCTTGAGTTCTAGAATGTTATGTATTCGTTTACATTGGATACGTTTAGCTACAGATTTCAACTTGATTGTTCACTAGAGAAATTTTTATAGCATTCGACACGCTTTGAGAACTTGTAACCAGTGCAACTATATTCATAGATAAATTTCAACTCAAATTGTATTTTAATCAAATTGTATGTCGTTTATATAGTGAGGTTTGATCTTTTCAACTCGATTGACATGTTACTTTTTAGCTACTATACCTTTGTTAGAGATAAAGAGTATGTTTGGCAAAACTAACCAGTAACTGGTAGCTGACATGATAACTGGTAGCTTGTAGTTGTTAGCTTGTAGCATATTGTAGCTGGTAGCTATTAGTTTTTTTATATGTATTTAGGTTTAGGTGTTTGATAGAGCAGCTGAAACTCTTAAAATAAGGAGTAAAATGACTAAAAACTATGAGCTTTTTCTCAAACGTTAATACTATAAAAGCTAGAAGAAGCTAAAAGTTCCTAAAGTTTTGTGCTTCCATGTAAACCTAGATTGCAGTTTGTGACAATTGTGTCTTCGATAGCTACTTGTGTTACTCAAACTGATGTTAGTGAGGATTGCTTTTATCTGTTATATTGGGCTCATCTTCATTGTTCTTGTTTAAGCAATGTAATCGGTATGCAAAACCATGATATATTTTTCTTATCTGACTCCTGCATTTATCTGTGTTCTCCATTTTTTAGGTTTCTAATTTTGAATTCTTTAAATGTGGACAAAATTTGTCATTATTGGATTCAGACGCGACATTCATACAATACAATTATGTATTATACAGGAATGGTTATGGTAAGCTCATACTATAAATCTTCTCATTTATTATCTTTGTTTTTAAGTGACGTTTTAGAATGAGGTCATAAGTCCCCTCTTTAGCTAAATAGGGAACAAGTCAGATGCACCAAATGGGCTAAAAGTTGTTGGAAGTGAAACTTTCGAACCTCCTAAACCGTTTGTTGTAAAAGTTTATGATTTTGATAATAAAATAAAATAATTTATCTAAATTTATTTGATGCATTATCTATCTATATCTATAAAGATTTTCCAAAATTCGACCAAAACGGGTTTCCCGTCAACCCAACCTGACGTGACTTGTACAAATATGACCTGTATTGATTTAGTATCACCCATTGTGCCTTCCCCAACTCATTCATTGTAACGTAGTATCTCACAAGGGACTAGTGATTGAACTTTGTGCCGAACTTATTTAATATATCTATATTGCTGCGTTGGTGAACCAAATGTTTTTCCCGAAGCAGCTTATAAATTCGGAGAATGATTTGTGCAAAATAGTGCTGTAATGATCGATTATACATCATTATGAACAGAACCTGATCCAGATGAGATGGGTATGTATGGGACTAAGAGAAAACTGCAAAACAACGTTGTGCTGGTTGCTGCCAAGATTGAAATGGTTGGTATTGTAGCGATACGATCTTTTTTTAACAGTGAGATTCACGGGGACCACCAAAGGAGTTCTCACCACCCGATCATATTCGTTCCGTATCTCATGGATGTTCCTCCGAACAACTGCCTTAGGACAAGCTCTAGTGTTTTCATTTTTGGGAAGCAGCCCCTGAACAAATGCCATATGATAGGGTAAGTCTCAGACATCGATGCCTTCATAGGTAGTCCATAACCAACTGCAAAGAAAATCGCATTATACAATGTCTAGGTGATACTCGAACTCGAGAGCTCACGGATACCCAGAATGATAGTAACCACTCAGCTAATGGAGATAGTTATTGTAGCGACACGATGTGCTACTTTAAATGACAGAAAATCGATTACTCCGTACAAAATATAGAAAATCTCATTTTAGTTGGAGAAATGATGTATCAACTATCTTGCTTGTAGAGTAAATCGATCATCCAGATTTTTATAACCAAATAAGATATTTGTTTGCCTTTTATTTTGTATTTCTGTCTATTATACGTTGTGTTTGTTACCATTTTGGGTGCTAAAATCTAAGGTTGCGTTTGGTTTGCGAAATGATTTTGATGGAGCTCGAATATATCGAAGGAATTAAAAAGTGAAGGAATTTTTTTTAATGACTGTTAATTCGATTTGTTGTTTAACAAACATCATTATGGGGAATGGAGTGTAGAGGAGTCCATCCAAAATATATGCCAAAAGGACTGATGGAGTCATTGATGGGTAAATTAAAGGACATAAAATAAACTTTAACTTAAATACATCACTTGAAGCCGTCTTTTCTGCTAACAAAAATCATTTAAATCTTGTCTGAATCCAATTTGGTCCTCAATTTAAAAGGATACAATACAATACAATCACGAATAATAGAATCACGTTTTTTAAAAGAACCAAGAACTTAAAGAAAAATTAAAGCTCAAATAATAAAATCGTGTCTCTAAAAAATATATATCGTAAAATCAAATATGACTTTCATATTCATCATATTCATATTCATATCTGAGTGATACAAGTTGTCACTCAGATATGGTATGAATTACGACTTTCGTAGTTTGTGTTGTAACTAGCAATACAAATAAAGTTAACTATAAAAATACTTAATTATACCTTCAAAACTATGTGCACAAGAACACAAATTATTACCTTAATAATATAAGATTGCGTTATACTTTCGTCATATGTACATCTAAACTTTAAATTACTTAAAACCGCACAAGAAATTTTTTTTTGTGCCAAAAAGGATAGAAAATAGAAACTTGGCATCTTCATAACACAAACGATGCTAGTCTATAATCATTTTACTTCTTCATATTTAAGATCTACCAATCAGTAATCCCCAAAGGCGAGCGACAACGTATCTGCGACTTAGAAAACTCGAGTAACACCGATACGATCTCTGACTGCTCGATGACATCAGCTGGATGTTTCGTCTTCTCTAGCTCCTGCTTTATCTTCTTCACTTGACTATGAATCGCAACGACATCGTTCTCATCATGATTGTTGTTGTTGTTGTTGTTGTTGTTCTCGTTGCTAATTGTTGTTTCCATGTATTTTTATTACAGAGTAAAGTAATAGTTATGTCTAGCCGTGTTTTATTTTGTTTTGTTGATGGTATGACTGTGTCACATATGGTATTTATACATGGTGTAGAGATACAAAAGTGTATAGGACCCATTTTGAATTTCTAACTTTCTAAAGTTAAATTACATAATTATGTAAAGATAAGGTGTGCCTATTTTGAATGGTCGTAAAAGGTAGGATAACATGTGGCAAATCTTTTGGAATAAATTAGTTAATCATAAATCTTAAATTTATTATCAAAATTGAACTATTTGTCACATTTTGACATTCCAATGGGGGAAGCAATATACTATAATCACTATTAATGGGTTAAAATTTAATAAGTTGGATCGGCTTCTAGTTTCGGAACAATTCAACTCATTGTGGGAAAATCTCCCCGCACTCTTTCTTGATAGAAATTACTCGAATCACTGTCTGATCATTTTAAGAGACAATAACATTGACTTTGGCCCAAAACCTACTAAATTCTTTTGATAATTGGTTGGACTTAGAAGGAGCTGCTGATTTTGTGGCAAACATTTGTGTAATTTTGTGAATTAATCGTTGCCTGTCATTCATTCTTTCATGCGTATAAATACAAAAAGGTTTCCTAACTAACATGGCTAATACGGAGTAATAAGGAAACTATATCAATCCTAAACTCTGTAATGTTTACAATATTGACCAAATATCATAAGACATATATACGACGAGTATAATATATATCTAATTAACATAGCCCCTCAGTTAAGCGGAAGGTGGCCGGATGTTTAAATTGTTCCTGAAGTTTTCAAATAATACACAGGCAAGCCTTTGATGAAAATATCTGCACTCTGAAATCGAGTCGAAATGTGAAGTACACGTACTTGTCCACGAGCAATCTTTTCCCTTACAAAGTGTAATGTGTCAATTTGGGTAGGATAGGTTTGGGTATGGCCGTATCGGTCAATTAACTTAATATAATGGGTAATTTTTAGTAGTTATATTTTTCTAATTGGTATTTTTAAATATGTGTTGAAATTGGAGTTTTGATATATTTCGTTATTTAGATATTAAACGATATAGAAGATATAGCTTCTAATTAAGTATGTTGTGTCATGGGTAAAAGTTGGAGTTTTCAGCAACAATATCAAGTATTATTATATTATTATTTTACTTGTATTATTCTGTTCAAATATGTTCATTAGTCATTACTAATAATAATAATAATAATAATAATAATAATAATAATAATAATAGTAATAATAATAATAATAATATTTGGAGTTGTATGTAGTTTAATAAGTTTTAATAGTTTATAATAATAGCATGCAATGCATCATCTCGTTAACATTATAATAATTAAACAAAATTAACGTTTGTGTAGGGATCAAATTCGATACCAGTCGCTGTATTTTTGGGTTTTGATAGTTTTCTCCCCACCTTCACCGTTTGCTTCAATTCTGAGCAACAGTTAGGGTTTAATCCCTCTTTTTCAGTCTTTTCTTGAAGAAAATGCAAACGATTGAGGTTTTCCCTTTTTGCTTCGACTGATTTGAACGATTTAGCACTAAATTTATGTTTCGCGACCGGTTGTTGCGATTTAGGGTTTGAGGGTTTCTCCCTCACCCTTTTGACCGGAATATGTGAATTACACTTGGGTTTAAGGGTTTTACCCTCACCCATTTGACTGTTTATGCGATTTGTAAAAGGAGTTTGATTTAGGATTTGAGGTTTTTAATCTCAAACCGTTACCTCTTGTTGATATCTTATGTGAAGTACTGTTTTTCTTGTCGATTCTTGAGGCACCGGAGGTGGTAACCTTCTAGTTGCCATCGGCCGTCGCTGACGCCGCCACCGTTGTCGCCATGTCCGTCATCTTCAACCTTTCATCTATTGGGCAGGCAATAAAATCTTTAGTTTTGATGGTGACCGGTGGTGGTTGGCAGAGAATATCCATGTAAGTGTTCTTCTCTAATTTGGAACTGATATCATTAGTCGGGTTGCTGCTGTTGGCTTCATGAGTTGAGCTACCGTCGTTAGACATGTAAGCTC
The DNA here is from genome assembly GCF_046630445.1 of Rutidosis leptorrhynchoides. Lineage (NCBI taxonomy): Eukaryota > Viridiplantae > Streptophyta > Magnoliopsida > Asterales > Asteraceae > Rutidosis > Rutidosis leptorrhynchoides. The sequence continues at coordinate 132,154,950 of NC_092335.1, forward strand.
AAATAGGTAAATGATTGAAGCTTAAATTCAGTGTTATGATCCAAGATCAACACCGAAGCTCTAATACCATGTTTGAAATATAGAATTATACATTTGTATTGATTTATTGATAATTTGATACAAGATTTAATTATGTTCTATGAAAAAATACAGAGTATTCTTATAAGCACAATATCCTAATAGCTAATTCTAAAAGAAGTTAGGCTCCAAGATGACTTTTGGAGCCACTTTGATTAGAAGGGAAAGTGGTTGTTAATGGATCCGTTGGTTACAAGCAGTATGCATTCTTGTGACAATCTAAAAAAAGGAAGTGAAGAGGAATGCCTTTCTTCAGATCCTAAGTCAAATATCCAAAAAAGGTAAACTTGACTTTTATTGACTTTTTTGTAACATCCAAGTCTGCAAAATTTTCACGCAAACCGGCGATTGAAAGGCCGGTTTGGCTCCTAAACACCCAAACCGGCAAACGAAATATCGATTTCTCTATTTTTGTAAAAATCGCATTTGAATTTCTATTTTTATAATATAACATGCAAATATTACTAATTTAAAAAAATTTCCTGAACATCATTCATGTTTATATGTTTTTATGCATCAAGCCCCAAGGTTTGTTTTGCTATTTTTGATGATTTTGAGTACACCTGGCAGTTGGGTCGAGTTGGGTCGGGTTTGGGTTTAAACTAGTACGGGTCTAAACGGGTTAGAAATTTTTAACGGGTCAAACGGGTCGGTTCAAGCGCAGGTTGGGTTGGGTCGATACCCTTATTTTTTCGGGTTGGGTCGGGTCGAGACCTTATATTTTTTTTTTTTTAAGTCATGAAATCCTACTATGGTTCTTACTTTTTACTATAGGTAGCATGGCACATTTATAAACTCATAATGCAACACTAATGACATAAACGAATTCATATAACAAAGAAGTGATCGATTCTTAATATGAGTTAAATTCAAACACAACCAGCTATGAGAGTTTGCTGATGCAGAATCTATATAGTACAGCGTTGACACCAAGCCAAACTACAAGAACTATAACAATGTAAACAACTGTAGTATTCATGAAAAACATAAGTTTAAACAAAAGGCCTGATGCAAAACCCACTTCAAGTCGATACATTATCCACATCATTCGTTACTTCGCAATCAAAATGTTTGTGAATGTAAGATGAATCATATAAGTTTCATTGAGAAATGATCAAACATTTGTAAAGTAGCTAAATCTGGATCATGAACAACTAAATTAACAATCGTGATTGCAGTCTTACAACAGCAACAATAACTACATAAATAAAAATGACAAGTAAAAGTAGAATATAATATTGTTACTTATTATATAATGAAATTTGAGATTTACAGTTTCTACATTTAATATCCATGGTTGCGTTTGGAGAAGGGATTTCATTTTCATATTTTATAATAATCAAAACCCTAACTTCATATCGAGATTTACAACTTCTACATTTAATGTTGTAGATGCATAGTACATATCCGTTTCACATTCAATTTTCTAATAAATCAAGTTCAAACAAAAAACCTGATGGTAAACACAACCGAGGGAAATCGAAAATGATGGGATAACTAGCAGCGGCGGCCAACGCCGAAGTAAAAGAGTGGGGCTTGAAGCGGCGGCGGACGGTGGTGCAGGGGATGAATGGTGGCGGCCAAATACGAAGAAGATGAAGTTTCTCTTGATTTGCAATTTTGACGGCCAAATATGGTGGTGCAGTGGATGAATAGTTGTGATGCCGATCTGGAATCTCTATTTGCATAGGCGATCTGGATTTTGAATTTGGATGAAATTTCTTTATTGATTGGATATTTGGATTACCCAACTACAGACCCTGTTGGACCCGTTCCTTAAACCCATTGGACCTCTACTAATTTATTGCCATATTTTATGATCCCTTTTGGACACCTGTATTTCTAAGCAGTGATATTTTAAGGCCCACTGGACCCGAAATTTTGAACCCAACTGACCCAGTTTTTAAGTATTGGGTTTGGTTTGCCAGGTATAGGATCAATCCATAGCATGATACCGTTACTGGTATGAACATCTCATCCAGTGATGAAATTCAGGTACAAACTAAATATATGACCTCTCCTATATGAGTTTATTAGTTCCCTTCTTGAATTCATATTCGCTACTGTGTTCATAATATAACTTCATTCAAGTATGTAGTTTCATCTGTTGTGTACTATATGCATTTGCACTTTCGTTTTTGCGTCACCAGCGAAGGCATGGTCTGATTACAGTGAAGAACAAGTTTAGATAGGATCATGAGTTATACAAGGTGCTGAAACACAAAGCTTGGCTGAGATAGTGTGTTTGTTCTTCAATTTCCATTTATGTTGTTTCAATTTAGCTTGAAGTACAATTATGTTTCTTCCTCTCTTTAGTCTTTACTGTTAAACATGAGATTTCTTTGATGATACCAAGATTAAAATCTATAGGGTAGACTTTTCCTTGTAGCATATATTCTAATATTCTATATTTATTTTACGCTACTAAATCATTTAATTATTAATAATGCAACAATAAAGGTACCATCAGTATATATCTATCTATCTATAGTTAATATTAGAATCCTATAATGATGATGTCATTATTAGTCTAATTCCTTTGTTAAGAAAAAATCAAAAAGAAAAAGAAAAAATCTAAGCATGGTGGGTGATGTCATTAATATATATAATTTTGAATTAAAATTAAATTTTATTAATTAATTATTATTATTAAATCTTATTAATAATTATTTTAATTATTAAAATTAAATAATTTTGAATTATTTTAATTAATTATTTTGAATTGAGTACAAGAAAATATAAAAGCTAGCTAGAAGGAAACAAATTTTAAATTTATATTTTAATTTACACTTTTAAAATAAAATGACAACCAATATTATCTCTTATGATTGGATGTGGATTGTTTAATATGCATTTTAGGTATTTGATGAAATGTTCAGCTGACGAGTTTCTTAGTCGGACTTTGTGATTCTACGGGTCATTAAACTAAATAACTTTAGCATTTACGTTCACTTAATACCTAAAACATATAATTAAACTTTTTTGTTTAAACAAACCCGTGGTTTCACGGGTCATTTCACTAGTTTAAATGAAATTACCAAACCATTATTCTTTTCAATATCTTTAATACAACTAATGTCGCTTCTAAATGAAAACATAGTCCACTAACAATTTGATTTATTGGGTTTGATTTTATAACCTGAAAATATACTTTCATCATGGAGGTGCTTATTAGGGTTAAAATCCCACACTTTTTTAGTGATTAGCTTTCAAGTATTTATATAGATAGATTACAAGGAATTAAAGATTGACTCAAATAAATATACAAGGGAACAAATTCTATCTATAATTACACCTAGCTTGCTCAGTAAGAAAAATGTGGTTACTTTGTCACCAAGATATCGTTAATACCCCCCTTAAGCGAACATGTGGTGGGCCAACTTGAAGCTTGGTACGAAAGGACTCAAACAAAGGTCGAAGTAGACTCTTAGTGAAGATATCTGCAAGCTGAAGATGAGTAGGCACAAATTTCGTATAAAGCTTTCCTGAAGATACAAGCTCACGAACAAAATGATAATCGATATCAATGTGCTTAGATCGTTTATGTGATACAGAATCTTGACTGGGAAAGAGAGCACTTCTGTTATCACAAAGAATTGTCGGGCGATCAGGAGACAAAATGTAAAGTTCACGTAAGAGATGAGTGATCCAGACAATTTCAGCTGCAGTATTAGCCAAAGCCCGATACTCAGATTCGCAGCTAGATCGAGCAACCGTAGGTTGCTTTTGTGACGACCCAGAAATTTCCGACCAAATTTAAACTTTAATCTTTATATTATTCCGACACGATAAGCAAAGTTTGTTAAGTTAAATCTCAAGAATTTTAAACTGTGTTCATACATTCATTATAACCTCGATCAAATTCCGACGATTCACGAACCGTTATATATAAATAGATATGTATATGTATTATAACTTGAGAATATTAATAAAGTATTAAACGTATAATACCTTACACGAGCGTATTTGTTTCAATATGATTTTCGATGAAATTAAAAATATATATTAAATGATTGAATTATCAGAAACATTGAATTATGATTACAAGTCTCTGTTGAGAGGTCCACTATGATTTGAGAAAATCTATTCCTCTTAACGATATTCAGAATAATTTGTAAAGCTATTTATAAATAAAAACAAAAAGTGTCATTTACGAAAGTTAGACAAAAGATAGTGGGGAATTGGTTTCCATAATATTCTATTAATTTAGTTTCAAAAGTACAAAGACGTTTTCAGTTTAAAAAGAACTTTATTATTAAAACGTATATAACTTTTATAAATATCTAGAACCACTTTTGACAACTCATTACTTAACCAGTATGATAAAGATAACGATATTTATATTTTATTTTATTAAATATATATAACGATTTAAATTAATATTATATATATGCGTATTATACGTATATAGTTTTATACTTTTACTATACTTTAACTTTACCTTTACTTTACTTTTACTTTACTTTTACTTTACTTTAACTTTAATAATTCACTTTAATAATTCATACTTTAATAATTCATACTTTAATAATTTATACTTTAATAATTCACTTTAATAATTCATACTTTAATAATTCACTTTAATAATTCATACTTTAATAATTCACTTTAATAATTCAAAAATCTATTATAAATAGAATTCAATAGGTTTCATTATTTCATAGAAACTTGAAAATATATTTCTCTAAACTCTCTCAATCGAATTACATATATATATTTACTTAGTATTATTTCAAGATATTATTAGTATACATAAAATACTACGACAGAGTTATATTCAGACGATTTCAAAATAAGTTTTCAAACGGGATAGAGCTAAGGAAATTATGGGTTATAGCTATGGAGGTTATGGGTATTGTTCGAGGGTATTGCTCGTGAGGTCAACCTAACGTTTATCATTTTCGTTGCGTCTACGTACTTTCCTGCAATATTGAATCACAATATTGATACGTTCGTGAATCCGAGACAAACCCTGCACTTGTTCAGTTCCGTCATATACATAATTGCTACGAAATACAGTATTGTGAGTTTCATTTGCTCCCTTTTTAATTGCTTTTGCAATATATATTTTTGGGCTGAGAATACATGCGCTGTTTTATAAATGTTTTACGAAGTAGGCACAAGTACTAAAACTAATTCTATGTGGGTTTAAACCAGAAATATACCCTTAGCTTGGTAACATTAAACTACTTGTCTATGTACGGTAGGCGCGAATCCTAAAGATAGATCTATTGGGCCTGACAAACCCCATCCTGACTATGGGATGCTTTAGTACTTCGAGGTTATTTTAAACACACCTGATCTGGTGTACTTCAGAGGGTAAAACATGAACGTTAAGGCTTGTTACCGGGTGCCTACAACTTATAGAATACTTTTAAACACTTGCGAGTGTACGGATATTTATGGAAACTGAAATCTTGTGGTCTATTACTATTACGGAAATGATTGATTATGATAAACTAATGAACTCACCAACCTTTTGATTGACACTTTAAAGCATGTTTATTCTCAGGTATTAAAGAAATCTTCCGCTGTGCATTAGCTCATTTTAAGGATATTACCTGGAGTCATTCATGACATACTTTGAAAGACGTTGCATTCGAGTCGTTGAGTTCATCAAGATTAATATTAAGTCAATTATAGTTGGATGTAATATGAAATGCTATGCATGCCGTCAATTTTTGATGTAAAGAAAGTTTGTCTTTTAAAAACGAATGCAATGTTTGTAAAACGTATCATATAGAGGTCAAATACCTCGCGATGTAATCAACTATTGTGAATCGTTTATAATGTATATGAACGGGTCCTTTCAGTTGGTATCAGAGCGGTGGTCTTAGCGAACCAGGTCTTGCATTAGTGTGTCTAACTGATAGTTGTTAAGATGCATTAGTGAGTCTGGACTTTGACCGTGTCTGCATGTCAAAAGTTTTGCTTATCATTTTTAGTCGGAAATCATCTACTTACCATCCTTAGGAAATTACCTGCTTATCATTCTTAAGTCTAGACGCGTTTTCCTACATTTATTGCATAATAATGTATAGACGAATTCTTATCTTAGCATATCTGTTACTGTGAACTTTGATTGACATCTTTTAAAGATTCCTCCGTAATTTATGGGATTTTGGTATTATATATACATATGTAAATTATGTATTGAAGAATACCAAATCTAAATTCTACAATCTATTTCATACCAAAAATTCTTTCCCTGATCATACAAGATGGATCCCTCAACCAGTTCGAGTTCCTCGAATTCCGACACCTATGCCGATATGGATTTTCACATGAGCTCCGAAAGCAGCATGACCGAAATGGATCAACCAATTAGCCATCATCTATTTTGGATGAATTGGGGATGAGTTCGTAATCTATTTAACCATTGGAGACAAGAAGAAGGTGATCCCTTTCATCCACCACATTGCCCTCTTGGCAATGAACCTGAAGCATTTACCGGCGAACCTGTCCGAAATACCATTTTCTCTCTCATTTCCAGAGTATCTCGTCATGATTATATACTACACCAAATTCTACATCTTATCTATCCGCTCGTCCGAACCAACAATCACCCCGGTGTAATAGAAGAAGTCAACGAGCTTCGCGCTCGGGTAGTGGCTTTGGAGAATATGGTGCAAAGGTTACAAACACCAGCAGCAGCACCAACAACATAACCAGTACCACCATCAACAACATCAACAGTACCATTACCACCACCAACAACAACCGCATCGCAAACCTCAACTTCACAATCTGTCCCATGAGCATCGACGTCATACGCCCTGTAGATACTAAGGAATACCACAACGATGAAGTATTGATTCATAACTTCATTGGGAAAACATTCTACGACGATTATGTAATTTCTAAAGTCTAGAAATTATCTATCCTAGCCTTAACCATAAATTAAGTGAGTTTAATTTAATATTAACTCATTAAATCAATATTATATCTGAAGAAATATACACATATATTTCCATAAAGACTGTAATAAAATTCTTTTGTACAAAATATTAATTGTGACAATTTTTTTAACGGGTAGGTAATACCCGAGAGATATATAAATTCACAATTAATATGTTACATTCTTCGAATCTGATTCAGCAAATTATCCATTATACTCCCTACTTTCACAACAATATACATTCTTTTATAGAAATCAAAACAACCATACTCATTCAAAAATCTAATTACATATTCTGATTTTGAAATCGTCGAATTCAATTCAAGTTATAACCGGTATCATCACTCTTAGATTCTTACATCTTTCAAAGCTATACTTTAACTTCAAAACTGTGTTAGAACATTGTATGTATATTAACGATTATAATCTGTGTTCAAGCCCTTCAAAATACCTGAAGACACTTCAAATAATGAACAATCGAGATGATGATCCAACCACATGTTATCCACAGTTACGTACCTGAAAAACTCTTGAAACCAAAGTCATAATTTAACATGTATCCATGTCAGACCTTTTGGCATTTACTAGCTAAAATAACTTTTCAATCCCTTCTAAAAATAGACGGTTTTGTCACAGCTCCAGCAAACCAGCTTCAATTGTTCATTCGAATAAGCCTTATTATAATGATTACCCCTTCATCATTATTACCGGGGAACCTTTCATATCTCGCCACATTAGCAGTAAACTTACTAACAACTTCATTGATCTTTGACTTTTCGAAAAATCTTTATATTTATCAAAACCCCATCATTTACTCATCTGCATCTTGTAACGAGAATTGCCATACGAATCATCAAAAATTAGCAATCAGTATTTTGAAATCTCGCAGCATGTCTACGCCAACAATTATATGTGTCTATCTTCTGGACTTATATACTTTGAATGTGAAGTTTCTGAAAAACACCCTAAACTGCGAACTAGTTCTCGAAATACTGATGAAGCAGCAAAAACTATAAACGACCTTAACAGTAAAAAGTTTGATGATAAAGAGTAGTGTGTTGGTAAAGCTCAGAAAAAGAGAATATTTGGTACTGAAAAATACGGATTGAGCAAACCATGAAGAAGGCTGTGGATAAATCACAAGGACGAAATCTACCTTCAAAGAATCCAAATGATTCCGTGTCTGCTGAAGTCATTATCGAATACCTTGCTCCTGACTCTAAACTCTTACGGACAATATTCTTCATCATCCTCTGATATTAGAAATTTTAAGATATCATCGTATCTTTCATTATAAATATCCTCCATATTTCTGAAGATATTTCCATAATTATTCTTATCTGAAATCATTTACCTCTTCGTGCTGTCTGTATTACATCGTAAAAGAAACTATTTTAGTTTCTAAATTCTGAAACTTTCGAATTTAAAATAGGAATATTTTTGAAGTAGTGTTGTGAACTGAAGCATGAACTAGTATAATATAATGACACTTGATCAACGTGATTATATTACATTAAGTCATGCTGAGTTTCTAAATGGAACGTGATGATTCACAGATCATAACGTCATCATGTGCTATGTTACACGACTCTTGTATTCTCTTTAACCTCTAAAATATCAAGAAAATATTTCTTGATGATTCGGCCTTTTTCGAGGCATTCTAATAATTTGACAAGTCAAGATCGTGTCATTACAATTTACTTCTCAGAACATTAACAATGTTCATTCCGAAATTCAAATATGCGAATTATGTACCATTACAAGCGGTGCTTAATCGCAAGAAGAAGAAACGAAAGGACAAAACTCCGAAATAGAAATTGGGGTATAAATCGCAGCAAATAAAAGAGAGCATTAATTGGGGATGACAATGATTATAGAAGAAGCAAGGACTTTGAAATATAAGGGAAGATATAAAACCCAACAACAACCCTGAAATCACAAACCGTATATATCAATGCATATAGCAATATAAAGACACGGGAGAACTAAAAACACTATAAAACCAAGAGTATAGTAGAAGTAAATAGATTCTTCCGGAGGTAGATGAAAAAGAAGAGCGACAGATATGAAAGTGAGGAGTATATCAAGAATCAGCACTGGATGAAGTATATATTGACAAATACTTTAAAATATGAGTTGAGAAGGTGTGAGTTGTAAGAAAACAAATGAGGTGGATTTATAGAGAAATATCTGAAAGAGAAATCAAAATGGATTATCGCATTAATTCGAAGAGGATCATAATTTCCTTAATCACCGAATAATCAAATCCAATATAGATTACAAAGATTTTCTTTCCGGAGATCGATCGTGATGACGTCAAAAGATACGACGAATCACTATTATCTTATTTCATTCATTTACGATAACTTCACTCACACGTTTCGATTAATCGAATTATTTTATCCATTCTTCTTGAACATGATAAAACTCTATAATCGTTATAATAACATTCTCATTGTTAGTCATGACGACCTCTATCAAATTTCGGGGACGAAATTTCTTTAACGGGTAGGTACTGTGACGACCCAGAAATTTCCGACCAAATTTAAACTTTAATCTTTATATTATTCCGACACGATAAGCAAAGTTTGTTAAGTTAAATCTCAAGAATTTTAAACTGTGTTCATACATTCATTATAACCTCGACCAAATTCCGACGATTCACGAACCGTTATATATAAATAGATATGTATATGTATTATAACTTGAGAATATTAATAAAGTATTAAACGTATAATACCTTACACGAACGTATTTGTTTCAATATGATTTTCGATGAAATTAAAAATATATATTAAATGATTGAATTATCAGAAACATTGAATTATGATTACAAGTCTCTGTTGAGAGGTCCACTATGATTTGAGAAAATCTATTCCTCTTAACGATATTCAGAATAATTTGTAAAGCTATTTATAAATAAAAACAAAAAGTGTCATTTACGAAAGTTAGACAAAAGATAGTGGGGAATTGGTTTCCATAATATTCTATTAATTTAGTTTCAAAAGTACAAAGACGTTTTCAGTTTAAAAAGAACTTTATTATTAAAACGTATATAACTTTTATAAATATCTAGAACCACTTTTGACAACTCATTACTTAACCAGTATGATAAAGATAACGATATTTATATTTTATTTTATTAAATATATATAACGATTTAAATTAATATTATATATATGCGTATTATACGTATATAGTTTTATACTTTTACTATACTTTAACTTTACCTTTACTTTACTTTTACTTTACTTTTACTTTACTTTAACTTTAATAATTCACTTTAATAATTCATACTTTAATAATTCACTTTAATAATTCATACTTTAATAATTCATACTTTAATAATTCACTTTAATAATTCATACTTTAATAATTCATACTTTAATAATTCACTTTAATAATTCATACTTTAATAATTCACTTTAATAATTCAAAAATATATTATAAATAGAATTCAATAGGTTTCATTATTTCATAGAAACTTGAAAATATATTTCTCTAAACTCTCTCAATCGAATTACATATATATATTTACTTAGTATTATTTCAAGATATTATTAGTATACATAAAATACTACGACAGAGTTATATTCAGACGATTTCAAAATAAGTTTTCAAACGGGATAGAGCTAAGGAAATTATGGGTTATAGCTATGGAGGTTATGGGTATTGTTCGAGGGTATTGCTCGTGAGGTCAACCTAACGTTTATCATTTTCGTTGCGTCTACGTACTTTCCTGCAATATTGAATCACAATATTGATACGTTCGTGAATCCGAGACAAACCCTGCACTTGTTCAGTTCCGTCATATACATAATTGCTACGAAATACAGTATTGTGAGTTTCATTTGCTCCCTTTTTAATTGCTTTTGCAATATATATTTTTGGGCTGAGAATACATGCGCTGTTTTATAAATGTTTTACGAAGTAGGCACAAGTACTAAAACTAATTCTATGTGGGTTTAAACCAGAAATATACCCTTAGCTTGGTAACATTAAACTACTTGTCTATGTACGGTAGGTGCGAATCCTAAAGATAGATCTATTGGGCCTGACAAACCCCATCCTGACTATGGGATGCTTTAGTACTTCGAGGTTATTTTAAACACACCTGATCTGGTGTACTTCAGAGGGTAAAACATGAACGTTAAGGCTTGTTACCGGGTGCCTACAACTTATAGAATACTTTTAAACACTTGCGAGTGTACGGATATTTATGGAAACTGAAATCTTGTGGTCTATTACTATTACGGAAATGATTGATTATGATAAACTAATGAACTCACCAACCTTTTGGTTGACACTTTAAAGCATGTTTATTCTCAGGTATTAAAGAAATCTTCCGCTGTGCATTAGCTCATTTTAAGGATATTACCTGGAGTCATTCATGATATACTTTGAAAGACGTTGCATTCGAGTCGTTGAGTTCATCAAGATTAATATTAAGTCAATTATAGTTGGATGTAATATGAAATGGTATGCATGCCGTCAATTTTTGATGTAAAGAAAGTTTGTCTTTTAAAAACGAATGCAATGTTTGTAAAACGTATCATATAGAGGTCAAATACCTCGCGATGTAATCAACTATTGTGAATCGTTTATAATGTATATGAACGGGTCCTTTCAGCTTTTTAGCACTCCAAGAAACTAGATTGCCACCAAGGAATATAGAATAACCATATGTTGACCGTCGAGTCTCAATACACCTAGCCCAATCCGCATCCGAGTAACCAAGTAAGGAAGGTTTGGGCGAATGATGAAAAGTCAGTCCAAATTGCAACGTACCCTTGACATAACGAATGATACGTTTAACGACCTGAAAGTGATCAAGAGTAGGAGCTTGAAGAAACTGGCTTACTTGATTGATAGCGTATGAGATATCCGGGCATGTGATGGTGAGATACTGTAACGCGCCCACGAGAGAGCGATAGTACGTAGGATTATCATAAGGATGACCATTACTCGTAAACGAAGCAGCTGTAGGTAGATGTGTAGAAATAGGTTTGCTATCCAAAAGTTGTGCGCGAACCAGGATATCATGAGCATATTTAATTTGGCTAACAAAGAGACCCGAGTCAGTATATGTAACTTCAAGACCCAAAAAATAAGATAATTTACCGAGATACGTAATAGCATATTCCTTATGAAGACGTGTAATGAAGTTGCCAATAGTAGACGAATTGTTTCCGGTAAGAATGAGGTCGTTAACATAAACAAGTAAATAAAGTACACAAGAACCCTTTTTGTAGATAAACAAAGAAGGATCGGCACGACTACACGAAAAACCAAGTTGAATCAGAAAAACGAACAATCGGTGAAACCATGCCCGGGGGTGCCTGTTTAAGACCATATAAAGCCTTTTTTAATCGACAAACATGTGATGTTTAATGTTGAATTAATGAATCCAGGAGGTTTTTCCATTAGAACATGTTCGGTGAGATTCCCATTTAAAAATGCATTTTTAACGTCAAGTTGATGTAGATGACACTTATGAAGCATGGCTAAGGAGAGAACAATACGTGCAGTAGAAGCTTTAACAACCGGACTAAAAGTGGCAGAATAATCGAGTCTCGGAACCTGAGTAAACCCTTGAGCGACAAGACGAGCTTTAAGTCGATCAACTGAACCATCCGCATTAAATTTTGTTTGAAACGCCCATTTTGAACCAACAATATTCCTATTTGTAGGAAAAAGAGGTGGAACCAATGTGAGAAATTGGCAAGGTGGTTCCATCTCCGATCGTGACCTTTTCCTTACCTGCATACGGAGTAGATGCATCAAGATGTGAAGCAGAAGGAGTTATATGAGTGGAAGCTCCTGAATCAACATACCAATCAGGAGAATCATTCGATATATGGCAATTAGTGTGAAATGCTTGTGTTAGATTGGCATCGAGAGATGAGGTGCGACTAGCATAGATAGATAAATCAGGACAAGCCGAAGCATAATGACCATTAGTTCGACATAGTTGACAATGAGGTGGACGTATATAATTTGAACGCCCACGACCGCGACCTCGGCCAGAATAATTGCTGGAGCGTCCACGCTCCCGTCCACGCACATAACTAGAAGATGTGCGATCAGAAGAGACGGTAAACGCAGCTTGTGCATGAACTGTTGGCTGTATAGATGTTAAAAAAACTCATGACCTTCTGCTTGTGCAATAAGATTACGAAAAGTAGGCCTAGGTTTAACAGTGTGTTGCATAGTAGAAAAAGTTTCAAAAGATTGCCCCAAACCACAGAGAAACCAATGAAATTTATCAATATCATCTAAAGGATGAGCAATAGCGGCTAACTGATCACACAAAGCTTGAAACTTTTTACCATATTCAGTAACAGTTGAGGTTCCTTTTTGAAGATGGCGTATTTGATCACGAAGGGTATAAACCCTATCAGTCGAATTGTGGTTGTATGCATCTTCAAGAGCAATCCAAACATCACGTGCTATTTTAAATCCGACAACAATAGACATAGCTTCTTCAGCTAAAGAGGCATGCAAAATAAGAAGAGCTCTTTGATCACCATCAACCCAAGTTGCAAGAGCAGAAGTATTCGAAACAGTAGAATCAGATTCGTCAGTGGTGGTGGATGAATCAGATGAAGTAGTAGCATCAGCAGGTCGAATAACAGTCCCATCAATATAGCCTGTTAATTTTTGATAGGAGAGAAGATGGTTTATTTGATTTCTCCATAGCAAATAATTGGAAGAGGAGAGCTTTATGGTTAACATATGTATCACGGTATTAAGAGGAAGAGTGCCATCTGATGGCTGTGAAGAAGACATAGTCGATTAGAAAGAAGAAAAAAAATCAGCGGCAGTAAAAAGAAAGAAAGAGGGAGAGTTAGCCTGATACCATATTAGGGTTAAAATTCCACACCCTTTTAGGTATTATCTTTCATGTATTTATATAGATTACAAGGAATTAAAGATTGACTCAAATAAATATACAAGGGAACAAATTCTATCTATAATTACACATAGCTTGCTCAGTAAGAAAAACGTGGTTACTTTGACACCAAGATATCGTTAATAGTGCTGCATTGATGATACAGGACTAAGAGTTGGGATAATATTGGTCGGGAGAATTTTTATATTCACTAAATTTAAAGATTTGTTACTATTATATTTGGAATTCGGAAGGCCCCAACAAGACAAGTGATGATCACAATCATTAACCCATGAACAATAAACGAATAATAAAGCATAAATGAATAAAGATAAACGACACGGGATTTAACGTGGTTATATTCCAATGCCAAAACGTGGAGAAGAGTTCACTCCACGGGCACAAATCGCAGATTTTTCTTATAATTTTCGTGCACATTGTTATGAGTCACATAGGGTCTTATTTATAGACAAAAACAAACAAGGAAACAAGTTTCATTAATCTAGAAACTTCTGGCCGAACAGCTCTCGCGATCGCTAGCTTCTTCTTTGTTTTTTCTCATGTTCGCGAAGTCAGCAGCAGCATCACTTGTTCCTTTGTTTGATTCTTCTTTGCACTCAACAATCTCCCACTCGAAGGAGAAATTAAACAACCTTCGTCAACCCGTCAACTATGTTTCTTCAACACCCCTGATCGGTGTCGAAGGGCCGGTCAAAAATAGCCTAATTACTCTACTTTAGATAGGGTAAGCAGGATTCGTTTCACGGGAAGTTATGGTTAACTAGCAAGCAATTTCAAGATTGGTTTGTTTGTGATTAACTAAAATTAACTAATATAAAGACTAGATTAACAATTACTAAGGAAATGTAAACTTTGAGTATTTAAAAACATAAACAATGAGCTAAATGAAAAGGTTGTAATCAATTGGATGGAAGCCTTTATTCCTTTACAATCCCAATTATGCATGCATTGGTTCAACAAATCCTTATGCTATCAAATTATCAACTAAATCTCATAGACAAGACTTCTTCAGTTTTCTAATTTATGATTATCTTGGGCACAAGCAATGCTACTTACACACGTTGTCTTTATCCCTATGCTAAATTATAACTAGGTTGGAATAAGCACAAGTGTTAAATATCAATCACTTATCTTGCAACAATCAATAACTTTCAAACTTGCATTAATTGATAATTCAAAAGATTCAATGAAATTATAAACCAAAAGACATAAGGATTACAAAATCAAGAATCACATAAGTAAATGAAGAACTAAACATACAATAATTGTTCATGCAAGGAATAAAGTAACAGAGACTAGCCAAGCATGTTGGTGATGATGATCATGGTTGTTTCTTGAAGTTGCATGATGAACACTCCTTGAATCATAGCTTGAATCTTTGTTTGATGATGATTGATGGTGTGCTTTTGTGTGTTTTATGCTCTCAAAACTGATGGAAAAGGTGTGGAATTCGTAACCTAGGGTTTACCTTATATAGGGGTGAAGTAGGGTATTCCCCAAGTGAAGCGACCCGTCCTAATCCATCCGGACAAAGTCCGTATCGATTATAAATGATTCACAATAGTTGATTACATCGCGAGGTACTTGACCTCTATATGATACATTTTACAAACATTACATTCATTTTTGAAAAGACAATATTTCATTTCATCGAAAGTTGACGGCATGCATACCATTTCATAATATATCTAACTATAATTGACTTAATATTAATCTTGATGAACTCAACGACTCAAATGCAACGTATTTTGAAATATGTCATAAGTGACTCCAAGTAATATCTCTAAGATGAGCAAATGCACAGCGGAAGATTTCTTTCATACCTGAGAATAAACATGCTTTCAAGTGTCAACCAAAAGGTTGGTGAGTTCATTAGTTTAACATAAATAATCATTTCCATCATTTTAATAGACCACAAGCTTTTCATTTTCATTTCTCATAAATATACGTCCCATGCATAGAGACAAAAATATCATTCATATGGATTGAACACCTGGTAACCGACATTCACAATATGCATATAAGAATATCCCCATCATTCCGGGATCCTCCTTCGGACATGATATAGATTTCGAAGTACTAAAGCATCCGATACTTTGGATGGGGCTTGTTGGGCCCGATAGATCTATCTTTAGGATTCGCGTCAATTAGGGTGTCTGTTCCCTAATTCTTAGATTACCAGACTAAAAAGGGGCATATTCGATTTCGATAATTCAACCATAGAATATAGTTTCACGTACTTGTGTCTATTTCGTAAAACAGTTATAAAAATTGCGCATGTATTCTCAGCCCAAAAATATAAAGGGTAAAAAAAAACAAATGAAACTCACCATACTGTATTTTGTAGTAAAAATACATAAGACGACATTTAACAATGCAGGGTTGGCCTCGGATTCACGAACCTATATTAATTATATATATTTATGTGTTGGTAAATATTTGTTTAATAAATTAAGTCAAGTCATAGTGTACCACAATCCTAATGCTCGAGACTAATACGCAAAAGTCAACAAAAGTGAATTTGACTCAAAATGTTTTCTAAAATTTATACATGATTATTATATAGTTTAAATATCGTCGTTTTATATTTTTAAATATTTTTAAAAGATTTATTAGAGTAAATGATATAATTTATTTATTAATAAATAAAACTTTATATACAAAATATACTTTTATATATATCCTAGATAATAAAATTTATAAAGTTCATTGAATATCATAAAAATGATATGATAGGTTTTATTAAGGTAATTATATTATTTGTATTACATTTTATTTGATAAAATAACCTTGATAATAATAATAAGTAAAAGTTGTATTATTTTGTATTAATAATTATTATTATTCTATTAATAATAATAACAATATTTATATTTACGTAAATGGTATTATAATAATATGATAATTCTTATTAATAATGAAAAACTAACAATGATATTCCTATTAAATATAATAATTTTTGTAAAGATGATATTTTTTATATTATTAATACTACTTTAAATAGTGATAAAAATAATAAAAAATGATAATTTTATCTAAATCAATATCTTTAAATTTCATCATGATACTCATACTCATTATTTCCTAATCAATTTGTTAATAGCTTTTAAATCGTCTTTTATATCGCGTTCATTTTTAATGATAATAATAGTAATCATAATAATTAAGTGTTACTAATATTAGTTTTAATTATAATAATACTAATAATAATAACTATTATGATAATGAGAATAGTAATAATTATTTTAATGATAATAATAATAATAATACTAATTATAACTTTAACGATAATAACGATAGTAATAATAATAACAATTTTTAATAATATTACTTTTTGTTGATAATGATAATAATAAAATAATAATAATAATAATAATAATAATAATAATAATAATAATAATAATAATAATAATAATAATAATTAAATAAAAACTAGAACGACGATAATAGCGACGATAATAATAATCATTTTTAATATTAATACAAAAATTCAATTGACAATAACTTCTAATCCGTTCATCGAATCCATTCGATATCTAAATGAAAAGTTCTTAATTTTTCACTAGCTTTTCAATGACATGCATATCTTATACCTTATCTCAACCGTAGGTGTAACTAACTCAAGATCCAGTCTATCCTATCTAAAGGCAATTTCAAAAGTACAAGCATGCATAATCCTATATACTCGAGCACTAGTCAGGGATACACTATTAGTATGTAAAAAATAAATTATGAGTACTCACGTATCAATATTGAGATTCAATATTGCAGGAAAGTACGTAGACGCGACGAAGATGATAAACACTAGATTGACCTCACGAGCATACCCATGAACGATACCCATCACCTCCATAGCCATAACCCATAATTTCCTTAGCCCTATCCTACTCGTAAAACTAGTTTTGAAAATCCGTTTTAGATCACTCGAGTAGCACTTCGTCGTAGTATTTTATGTATAATAATACTAGTAATAATAAAAATAAGATTAATAATAATCTTAATAATAATAATAATAATAATAATAATTATATAATTAATAATATGAGTAATATATAATACGGAGTAATATGAAGTTCAAAGAGACAGATGAATGAATGTGTGTGTGTGTCTAAATGCAACTCGTCGAATATTTAAACACATTTTCAGGATTTGATCCCCATGCGATCACATGGGGATGAAGTTATTATGTCATGCGATTGCATGACTTCGTTTTACAGCTGGCATCCATTTTTTATTCTTGCCGACATTCATAACACTTTGTAAACGTAATTGACACACATATGTATTTATTTATATTATTTAATATATAATATATTTAATCTTTAGAATTAATTAAATATTATATTATATTTACGCTCATGGTAAAAATATAATTTTTACAAAAATGACACGGTCGTGGTCTCACGACTCATATACCACTTTCGGTTTTTCGAGCGCACTTTCGTACGTTTAGAAAACTAGCCTTTTATGTTACGCGACGTGTACCTTTAGTAATAGCTTGATTTATTCACCAATAAATTACTTTGTAAAAGTGTATCTTATAAAATTTGAGTGTCGTGGTCATTTGCTTCTATAAATCAGTGACTCGTTGTTTACCAAAATATTTTATTTTAAATTAAGACTTTTTATGACTAGGTTAAAATACATAGACATATATATACATTTTTAGAAATATAACTTTGTATTCAAAATCTTTCATCTAACAATATAACATTTAGTTTTTCAAAACTGTTTATATTTCAAAGTTTATTTTTATTTCGTTTAGAAAATAATTTAACGCGTAACGTTTTCAAGTTATAATATATATATACATATACATATATAAACATATCAATTCCTATAATGGTTCGTGAATCATTGGAATTTGGTCGAGGTCAAATGAATGTATGAATATAGTTTCAAATCCTTGAGACTTAACTTAACAAACTTTGCTTATTATGTCGGATTAATATAAAGATAAAGTTTAAATTTGGTCGGAAATTCCCGGGTCGTCACAGTACCTACCCGTTAAAGAAATTTCGTCCCAAAATTTGGTCGTGGTTGTCACGGCTAATCATAAAAATGTTCTCATGACAAATATGAGTTGGTATATAGAATTTTATCACTATTGAGTAATATAGATAAAATGATTTGATTATTTGAAAGGTACGAGTGAAGCTATCATGAGATGAGAAATATAGTTTTGTTTTAACTTTTGACGCTGTCTTGGTTGAATTCTGGAATTCAAGGGATTTAAAGAAAATTTTCGGAATCTAAAAGATTTGATTCTTTGGCGAATAAAGGAATTAATATCTCTATAATTAAATACGGTGATCTGCCTCGATTACTCTGTCCGATATTTCCATTATAAATTTACCTTTTCCGTTCCATTAGTTTCCACCACTTCTATACCTTCTTTCTCAGTTCATATATCCAAAAGATTATAATAATGCTTAATCCGGTTCTAATCCTTGTTCTTATTCTGACTATCGCAATGATCGTTCTTCTTTTCCAACTCCCACCGGAAGAATCTGTTTATTTCTACTATGCTCTAGGGATTATTGTATTTATAATCCTTCCGTGTCTTTATATTGCTATACGCTCTGATATCCACAGTTTGTAATTTCGGTGTTGTTGTTGGGCTTTATATTTTCCCTTATATATCGGAGCTTCATGCTTTTGTTTTCTCTTTCCGACTTTAAATCAAGCGAATAATGGTCCAGAATTTGTAGGTTATGAAGTTTCAAATGAACATGACTAATGTTCTAAGAGAGAAATTGTAATAGCACGATCTTAATTAGTTAAATTACCAGAATTCAGAGAAAAGATAGAACTATCAAGATAATATGTTCTTGATATGTTCAGAAGTTAAGCAGAATGAAAGAGTTATGTAACATGGCACATGATGACGTTATGATCTGTGAATCATCACGTTTCATTAGAAATTCAGCATGACTTACTGTAATATAATCACGTTGATCAAGTGTCATTATATTATACTAACTCATGCATCAGTTCCCAACATTACTTCAATAACATTCGTATTTTAAGTTCGAAAGTTTACAGAATATAGAACTAACAGTTTCTATATGATGTAACCTTGATAGCATGAAGAGATTAATGATTTCAGATAAGAATAGTTATGTAAACATCTTCAGAAATATGGAGGATATTTAAAATGAAAGGTACGATAATATCTTTGAATATCTAAGATCAGAGGATGATGGAAACTATTGTCCGCAAGGGTTTAGAGTAAGGAGCAAGATATTCGCTAAAGACTTTAGCAGACATTGAATCATTTGGATTCTTTGAAGTCAAACTTATTCTTTGTGTTTTGTCCACAGCTTCTTTCATAGTTTCGCATAATCCGCTTTTCGGTACTAAATTTTCTATCGAGCGTTCCTAACACTCCATTCTTTATCATCAAACTTCTGACGGTTCAGGTCGTTTACGATTGTCTACAGTTTCTGCTGCTTCATTCAGCTTTTTCAACATTCAGAATATTGATTTATAGACTGGGTGCTTTTCATAATTTCAGAATGAGAGATCATAATTCTAAGAGATAAATGTCATACCTATAACTGTTGATGTAGATATGCTGTGAGTTTTCAAAGTACTGATTGCTGATTCCCGATAATTGGTATGGCAGTTCTCGTTACAAGATGCGGATGAGTATATGATAGGGTTTTAATGAATAAATATAATGATTTGTCAGAGAGATTTAAGCCAAGAAGCAACGAGGTTGCTGGTACATCTGCTGGTAATATGGTAGAATGTAAAAGAATTCTCCGGTATCAAAAGGGTAATCGTATATATCAGGATTATAGTAAGGCTACTTCGAATGAAAAATTGAAGTTGATTTGCTGGAGCTATGACAAAATTGGCTACTTTGAAAAGGGATCGCAAAGTTATTTTTGCTAATAAATGCCAAAGGATCTGACGCGGCTACGTGTTAAACTTTTACTCAGTTGCCGAGAGTTTCTCAGGTGCATAACTATATGTATAAATCTTTCCTTCCGTGGATGAAGTGCGGTTGATTCATCCTATCGATTGAGGTGTTTTCAAGAGTCATGAAATGTTTGAACACAGTTTGGAATCGTCAAGATACAAATGAGGTTTAAAATGAAATCAAGTGGCAACTTGAAGAATTTGTTTAGTTTCATATGTTATAATTAATATTTTAATTCATTTAAATTGTCCAATGTCGTCAGTCCACAGTTGATAGTCCACAATTAATAGTCCAATAATTCATATATAGCTTAATATATAATATCCGAATTAATTAATACGTATCGTGACCCGTATACGTCTCAGACTCGAACACAACTCAAAGTATATATATTATTATAGAATCAACCTCAACCCTGTATAGAGAACTCGATCATTACTGCATATAGAGTGTCTATGGTTATTCCAAATAATATATATATATATATATATATATATATATATATATATATATATATATATGCGTCGATATGATATGTCAAAACCTTGTATACGTGTCCCTATATTTAAAGTGCGTAAAAATAAATAATAGAAATTAAATGACGATAAATAAAGTGCGTAAAGTAAATAACAGAAATTAAATGACGATAAATAAAATTGAGAGAATGTAAATTGCGATAATTAAATTGCGATAAATAAAATGTAACCAGTTAGCTAGGAACAATTAGCTAGGAACAATTAGCGTGGATTCTTAACAAAATTTCTCATAATTAATTCATTTGTTTCTAACAAATTTTATTTTGTCAAATGTTTTCTTCATTATGTCACTTGTTGGATTCTGATAAATCAAAATTCCAATATGAAATTGGATAAATATGGTTATTCTGTGGTGAGCGGATTTGTATATCGGTGGATGTAAGTAGGATAGTAAATGACTGTGGAATCAGCTTCGAAGAATGTACAGTGTAATTTATTAACGTGAGATCTGAATATTCCTCGGGTATTACCTACCCGTTAAAATATTTTCATCATTAACAGTTTGTACAAAAGAATTTTTAATTACAATCTTTTTGAAAACATATATACATATATATTTTCTTCAGATGTAATCATAGATTTAATGAGTTAATATGATATTAAACTCATTTGATTTACCGTTAGAACAAGAATCTATAATCTCTAAAACATTAGAGATTACATAATCGTCATGTCGTACGAAGATAAATAATGTAGAACGTCATGTAGAATGAAGATAATCGAGGTAGGACATCATATAGTATGATGATTATGCTGGAGGTACAGACTGAGAGTTTGAGACGTGTAGTGTTGAGGCTTGTGCTGTGGATGTTGTTGTTGGTGGTACTGGTGTTGCCGGTGTTGTTGCTGATAGTACTGTTGGTGCCGATGATGTTGATGAAGCTGGTAAATTTTGCACCATATTTTCCACATTGATTATTCGAGCGCGAAGCTCGTTGACTTCTTCTATTACATCGGGGTGATTATCGGTAAGAACGAGCGAATGAATAATGTTTAAAATTTGAGATAGTATGTAATCATGACGAGATATTCGAGAAATGAGGGTGAAAATGGTGTCTCGAACAGGTTCGCCGGTGAGTGCTTCAGGTTCATCGTCAAGAGAGTAATTTGGTTGGTGGCAATGATCGCCTTCTTCGCGTCTCCATTGACTAAGTCGACTACGAAACCATCAGATGAATTGGGGATGACTGATTGGTTGATTCATTCCGGTGACACTGCCTTCGGAGCTCGAGTGAAACTCTATGTCGGAATAGCTGTCGGAATAACTATCGGAATAGTTATCGGAATCTAAGGGACTCGAACTAGTTGAGGGACTCATCTCGTACGATCAGATGAAGGATTTTCGATAAGGAATAGAATAGGATGTAGATTAGTACCCTGCAATACATAATTTACATATGCATATATAATACTAAAATCCCATAAGTTACGGAGGAATCTACGGAAATGTCAGGCAAAGTTTACAGTAACAGATACGTTAAGATATGAATTAGCAGATACGCTAAGATACGAATTTTGTCTCTACACTATTCATGCAATCATTGCAGTAAGATGTGTCTAGACTAAGAATGATAAGCAGGTAATTTTCATAAGGATGATAAGTAGATGATTTTCGACTAGAAATGATAAGCAAAACTTTTGACATGCAAACACGGTCGAAGTCCAGAATCACTAATGCATCCTAACGACTTATCAGTTAGACACACTAATACAGACCTGGTTCGCTAAGACCACCGCTCTGATACCAACTGAAGCGACCCGTCCTTATCCATCCGAACGAAGTCCGTATCGATTATAAACGATTCACAATAGTTGATTACATCGCGAGTTACTTGACCTCTATATGATACATTTTACAAACATTACATTCGTTTTTGAAAAGACAATATTTCATTTCATCGAAAGTTGACGGCATGCATACCATTTCATAATATATCTAACTATAATTGACTTAATATTAATCTTGATGAACTCAACGACTCGAATGCAACGTCTTTTGAAATATGTCATAAATGACTCTAAGTAATATCTCTAAGATGAGCAAATGCACAGCGGAAGATTTCTTTCATACCTGAGAATAAACATGCTTTCAAGTGTCAACCAAAAGGTTGGTGAGTTCATTAGTTTAACATAAATAATCATTTCCATCATTTTAATAGACCACAAGCTTTTCATTTTCAATTTTCATAAATATACGTCCCATGCATAGAGACAAAAATATCATTCATATGGATTGAACACCTGGTAACCGACATTCACAATATGCATATAAGAATATCCCCATCATTCCGGGATCCTCCTTCGGACATGATATAAATTTCGAAGTACTAAAGCATCCGATACTTTGGATGGGGCTTGTTGGGCCCGATAGATCTATCTTTAGGATTCGCGTCAATTAGGGTGTCAGTTCTCTAATTCTTAGATTACCAGACTAAAAAGGGGCATATTCGATTTCGATAATTCAACCATAGAATATAATTTCACGTACTTGTGTCTATTTCGTAAAACAGTTATAAAAATTGCGCATGTATTCTCAGCCCAAAAATATAAAGGGTAAAAAAAACAAATGAAACTCACCATACTGTATTTTGTAGTAAAAATACATAAGACGACATTTAACAATGCAGGGTTGGCCTCGAATTCACGAACCTATATTAATTATATATATTTATGTGTTGGTCAATATTTGTTTAATAAATTAAGTCAAGTCATAGTGTACCACAATCCTAATGCTCGAGACTAATACGCAAAAGTCAACAAAAGTCAATTTGACTCAAAATGTTTTCTAAAATTTATACATGATTATTATATAGTTTAAATATCGTCGTTTTATATTTTAAATATTTTTAAAAGATTTATTAGAGTAAATGATATAATTTATTTATTAATAAATAAAACTTTATATACAAAATATACTTTTATATATATCCTAGATAATAAAATTTATAAAGTTCATTGAATATCATAAAAATGTTATGATAGGTTTTATTAAGGTAATTATATTATTTGTATTACATTTTATTTGATAAAATAACCTTGATAATAATAATAAGTAAAAGTTGTATTATTTTGTATTAATAATTATTATTATTCTATTAATAATAATAACAATATTTATATTTACGTAAATGGTATTATAATAATATGATAATTCTTATTAATAATGAAAAACTAACAATGATATTCCTATTAAATATAATAATTTTTGTAAAGATGATATTTTTTATATTATTAATACTACTTTAAATAGTGATAAAAATAATAAAAAAATGATAATTTTATCTAAATCAATATCTTTAAATTTCATCATGATACTCATACTCATTATTTCCTAATCAATTTGTTAATAGCTTTTAAATCGTCTTTTATATCGCGTTCATTTTTAATGATAATAATAGTAATCATAATAATTAAGTGTTACTAATATTAGTTTTAATTATAATAATACTAATAATAATAACTATTATGATAATGAGAATAGTAATAATTATTTTAATAATAATAATAATAATAATACTAATTATAACTTTAACGATAATAACGATAGTAATAATAATAACAATTTTTAATAATACTACTTTTTATTGATAATGATAATAATAAAATAATAATAATAATAATAATAATAATAATAATAATAATAATAATAATAATAATAATAATAATAATAATAATAATTAAATAAAAACTAGAACGACGATAATAGCGACGATAATAATAATCATTTTTAATATTAATACAAAAATTCAATTGACAATAACTTCTAATCCGTTCATCGAATCCATTCGATATCTAAATGAAAAGTTCTTAATTTTTCGCTAGCTTTTCAATGACATGCATATCTTATACCTTATCTCAACCGCAGGTGTAACTAACTCAAGATCCAGTCTATCCTATCTAAAGGCAATTTCAAAAGTACAAGCATGCATAATCCTATATACTCGAGCACTAGTCAGGGATACACTATTAGTATGTAAAAAATAAATTATGAGTACTCACGTATCAATATTGAGATTCAATATTGCAGGAAAGTACGTAGACGCGACGAAGATGATAAACACTAGATTGACCTCACGAGCATACCCATGAACCATACTCATCACCTCCATAGCCATAACCCATAATTTCCTTAGCCCTATCCTACTCGTAAAACTACTTTTGAAAATCCGTTTTAGATCACTCGAGTAGCACTTCTTCGTAGTATTTTATGTATAATAATACTAGTAATAATAATAATAAGATTAATAATAATCTTAATAATAATAATAATAATTATATAATTAATAATATGAGTAATATATAATACGGAGTAATATGAAGTTCAAAGAGACAGATGAATGAATGTGTGTGTGTCTAAATGCAACTCGTCGAATATTTAAACACATTTTCAGGATTTGATCCCCATGCGATCGCATGGGGATGAAGTTATTATGTCATACGATTGCATGACTAAGTTTTACAGCTGGCATCCATTTTCCATTCTTGCCGACATTCATAACACTTTGTAAACGTAATTGACACACATATGTATTTATTTATATTATTTAATATATAATATATTTAATCTTTAGAATTAATTAAATATTATATTATATTTACGCTCATGGTAAAAATATAATTTTTACAAAAATGACACGGTCGTGGTCTCACGACTCATGTACCACTTTCGGTTTTTCGAGCGCACTTTCGTACGTTTAGAAAATTAGCCTTTTATGTTACGCGACGTGTACCTTTAGTAATAGCTTGATTTATTCACCAATAAATTACTTTGTAAAAGTGTATCTTATAAAATTTGAGTGTCGTGGTCATTTGCTTCTATAAATCAGTGACTCGTTGTTTACCAAAATATTTTATTTTAAATTAAGACTTTTTATGACGAGGTTAAAATACATAGACATATATATACATTTTTAGAAATATAACTTTGTATTCAAAATCTTTCATCTAACAATATAACATTTAGTTTTTCAAAACTGTTTATATTTCAAAGTTTATTTTTATTTCGTTTAGAAAATAATTTAACGCGTAACGTTTTCAAGTTATAATATATATATACATATACATATATAAACATATCAATTCCTATAATGGTTCGTGAATCATTGGAATTTGGTCGAGGTCAAATGAATGTATGAATATAGTTTCAAATTCTTGAGACTTAACTTAACAAACTTTGCTTATCATGTCGGATTAATATAAAGATAAAGTTTAAATTTGGTCGGAAATTCCCGGGTCGTCACAGTACCTACCCGTTAAAGAAATTTCGTCCCGAAATTTGGTCGTGGTTGTCACGGCTAATCATAAAAATGTTCTCATGACAAATATGAGTTGGTATATAGAATTTTATCACTATTGAGTAATATAGATAAAATGATTTGATTATTTGAAAGGTACGAGTGAAGCTATCATGAGATGAGAAATATAGTTTTGTTTTAACTTTTGACGCTGTCTTGGTTGAATTCCGTAATTCAAGGGATTTAAAGGAAATTTTCGGAATCTAAAAGATTTGATTCTTTGGCGAATAAATGAACTAAGATCTCTATAATAAAATACCTTGATCTGCCTCGATTACTCTGTCCGATATTTCCATTATAAATTTACCTTTTCCGTTCCATTAGTTTCCACCACTTCTATACCTTCTTTCTCAGTTCATATATCCAAAAGATTATAATAATGCTTAATTCGGTTCTAATCCTTGTTCTTATTCTGACTATCGCAATGATCGTTCTTCTTTTCCAACTCCCACCGGAAGAATCTGTTTATTTCTACTATGCTCTAGGGATTATTGTATTTATAATCCTCCCGTGTCTTTATATTGCTATACGCTCTGATATCCACAGTTTGTAATTTCGGTGTTGCTGTTGGGCTTTATATTTTCCCTTATATATCGGAGCTTCATGCTTTTGTTTTCTCTTTCCGACTTTAAATCAAGCGAATAATGGTCCAGAATTCGTAGGTTATGAAGTTTCAAATGAACATGACTAATGTTCTAAGAGAGAAATTGTAATAGCACGATCTTAATTAGTTAAATTACCAGAATTCAGAGAAAAGATAGAACTATCAAGATAATATGTTCTTGATATGTTCAGAAGTTAAGCAGAATGAAAGAGTTATGTAACATGGCACATGATGACGTTATGATCTTTGAATCATCATGTTTCATTAAAAATTCAGCATGACTTACTGTAATATAATCACGTTGATCAAGTGTCATTATATTATACTAACCCTCGTTTTAACCCTCATTTTAACCCTCGTTTTCGCGTTTCGTCTTGACTTGTTGCCCATTATGAAAACCTTATAAAATGACTTTTCAAACTTCAAATGCACGCATAAAATCCATCTCTTAATATCAAATACGATCATTATTTATGAACCGGTCAACCCCTAATAACTCCAGATTAGCCGATTACCAACTCCTTTTGATACCGCCAGATGAGACACCTGAATCACACCGCACTTCACTCATTAACCCACGAGCAAGTGAAGTCTTTCGACACTAAAAAACATCGCTGAGCGATAATCCAATCTCATAGTCACTAGCTTGGGTCATCTCGATTTCTGCACCACCATCTTCTAACACGAAGATCATCTTCTTACACTAGAAGACCAATTGAAGTATGTGACTCTTCAATTATAGGATTCTTCCATGAGACAAACACCTCCTCATTGATCAATCTAGACATGTCCAATCCTAAACCCACATGTCAATGATCACCCTAGTACAGGATATCACCGTCTATCTATGATTTTCCTTCCCAGCAATCAGAAAATCCACCAGACGCCCTCGTAGACTCTTCACAAGGCTCCAGTGAGAAAGTAGTCACAACCTCGAAGTCTACTACCTTTTCAACTTTCCACTTTCTCGCTGGTACACTGACCTCCTCATAGCTATGAATTTCAAAAACACCATCTTCGCATCCCAAGTACGCTCCCACTGTACGAATAAGAAATAAACTACAGCTACTCGAGAAGAAACTTGGTTCGTACGACTAGTGAGTCATCAAATTTCTTTGTCATCGGAGAGAAAAAAAATATTTGAAGTCCTAGTGTTATCCATAATCATCACACTAATCTTGAGAACATTGGAGAACGACGTCACATAATCATCTCCCCAACTCCACTAGTCGACTAACTCCCACTAGCTCGATAACATTCATCAGTTACCAAACTCATACCAAGTTTCGGACACCCTCAACGATCCTAGAAAACTCAAGTTCAGGAAGTTACACGATTATCCTCCTATCTTCAATCACCTAAGGACTTCTAATTGATCACCTTCGAAGAAAAAACCGCCCCCTTTATTGAAACATCAACCAAACCCGAGTAACCATCGAACGCGTTCTATCCGACACCCTTGTATAATCAGTTTTCTTAGTGACTAGGAACTCTAATCCGCTCGCATATTCCATAATCAATGGAATATTCTGTGACAACCCGGAATTTTCCAACCAAATTTAAACTTTATCTTTATATTATTCCGACACGATAAGCAAAGTTTGTTAAGTTAAATCTCAAGAATTTTAAATTGTGTTCATACATTCATTATAACCTCGACCAAATTCCGACAATTCATGAACCGTTATATATAAATAAATATGTATATATATGTATGTATATATATATATATATATTATAACTTGAGAATATTAATAAAGTATTAAACGTATAATACTTTACATGAACGTATTTGTTTCAATATGTTTAGTGATGGAATTAGAAGATAATATCAAATGACTGATTTATCAGATACATTGTGATATGATTACGGGTCTATGTTATGAGGTCCACTGTGATTTAAGAAATCTATTCTTTTTGACAACATTCGAAAAATGGTAAAGTGATTTATAAGTAAGAATGTGGAGTGTAAATAACTTAGATGTTGGATATCGACAAGTTAAGTAACTCGACATTTTCCATTAATATGATTTCATACGTTTATTTAACCTTTGAACTTTATCCCATGCTTCACCAACAGACTGTAATTTAAAAACTTGAAACCTATTATGAATATATATGATTCTACTTTTCTAAAACGTTTTATGATATAACGATTTTCATTATTTTAACCTTTAAACAAAATGATTCTTAAATATATTTAGTTTTGGAAAACAAAATTATCATATTTATTTGATTTAGTTTCAAACGTACAAAAACGTTTTCAGTTTAAAAAGAACTTTATTATTAAAATGTATATAACTTTTATAAATATCTAGAACCACTTTTGATAACTCATTACTTAACCAGTATGATAAAGATAACGATATTTATATTTATATTTTATTAAATGTATATAACGATTTAAATTAATATTATATATATTTATACGCGTATTATATGTACATAGTTTTATACTTTTACTATACTTAAACTTTACCTTTACTTTATTTTTACTTTACTTTAACTTTAATAATTCACTTTAATAATTCATACTTTAATAATTCACTTTAATAATTCATACTTTAATAATTCATACTTTAATAATTCACTTTAATAATTCATACTTTAATAATTCACTTTAATAATTCAAAAATCTATTATAAATAGAATTCAATAGGTTTAATTATTTCATAGAAACTTAAAAATATTTTTCTCTAAACTCTCTCAATCGATTTACATATATATATTTACTCCGTATTATTTCAAGATATTATTAGTATACATAAAATATTACGACGGAGTGCTATCCGAGTGATTTTGAAATTGTTTTTCAAGCAGGATAGAGCTAAGGAAATTATGGGTTATAGCTATGGAGGTTATGGGTATGGTTCGGGAGTATTGCTCGTGACTCAAACTAGTGTTTATCATCTCCGTTGCATCTACGTACTTTTCCTGCAATATTGAATCTCAATATTGATACGTGAGCACTCATAACTTAACTTTTATATATTATTAGTGTATCCCAGACTAGTGCTCGAGTATATAGGATTATGCATGCTTATACGTTCGTTATTGTCATTAGATAGGTTATGTCGAATCTTGAATTAAATACATATGCTATTAAGATAAGGTATATGATATGCATGTCGTTGGAAAGCTAGCGAAAAATTGAGAACTTTTCATTTAGATATCGAATGGTTTCGATGAACGGTTTAGAAGTTATAATCAATTGAATTTTTGTATTATTATTAAAAATGATTATTATTATCGTCGTTATTATCGTCGTTATAATCTTATTATTATTATTATTATTATTATTATTATTATTATTATTATTATTATTATTATTATTATTATTATTATTATTATTATTATTATTATTATCATTGTCGTTATTAATAAAAGATATTATTGTTATTTTTATTATTATTACTATCGTTATTATCGTTAAGGTTATAATTAGTATTATTATTATTATTATTATTATTATTATTATTATTATTATTATTATTATTATTATCATTCAAATAGTTATTAGTATTATCATTAATATTATTATTAGTATTATTATAATTAAAACTAATATTAGTAACATCTAATTATTATGATTACTATTATTATTATTAATATGAACGCGATATAAAAAATGACTAAAAGCTATTAAACGAAGCGAATAGGAAATAATGAGTATGAGTATCATGATGAAATTAAGATATTGTAAGATATTAATTTAAAAGAAAAATATCGTTTTCATTATTTTACTATTATTATTATTAAAAGTATTATTAATATTAAAACTATAATTTTTACTAAAATTATTATTTTTAATAAAAATATGATTGTTAATATGAAACATCATTATTATTATTATTTTAGTACTATTGTTAATAAAAATTATTATTTTATCATTTTAAGAAAATATAATTATTGTTATTTTTATTAGTAGAATAATAATAATTATTACAAAATAATGCAACTTTTACTTATTATTATTATCAATATTATTTTATCAAATAAATATGTGATACAAATATATTTTACTACGTATAATATAATTACATTAATAATACCTATTACATTATTTTTATGATATTAAATGAACTTTATAAATTTTATTACTTAAGATATATAAAAGTATATTTTTATTATATAAATTTTAAAATAAAATTTTATTTATTAATAAAAGAACTATATTATTTACTTTAATAAAATCTATTAAAAATATTTAAATAAATAAAACGACTATATTTAAACTATATAATAATCATGTATAAATTTTGGAAGACATTTTGGTCAATATGACTTTTGTTGACTTTTGCATATTTAGTCTCGAGCATTTGGATTGTGACACACTACGACTTGACCTAAATTGTTAGACAGATATTGATCAAACATATAAATATATATAATTAATATAGGTTCGTGAATCCAAGGCCAACATTGCACTTGTTCCATGACGTCATATGTATTTTTACTACAAAATACAGTATTGTGAGTTTCATTTGCTCCCTTTTTAAATGCTTTTGCAATATATATATTTTTGGGACTGAGAATACATGCGCTTTTATAAATGTTTTACGAAATAGACACAAGTACTCAAAACTACATTCTATGATTTGATTATCGAAATCGAATATCACCCCTTTAGCTTGGTAACCTAAGAATTAGGGAACAGTACCCCTAATTGACCCGAATCCTAAAGATAGATCAATGGGCCTAACAAACCCCATCCGAGGTACGGATGCTTTAGTACTTCGATTTTTATACTGATGAGAGGATTCTGTTTTGGGGATATTCTATATGCATCTTGTTAATGTCGGTTACCAGGTGTTCACCATATGAATGATTTTACCTTAATGCAGACGAGAGGATTCTGCTTGAGGATTATGTTTATGAAAAATGAAAATCTTGTAGTCTATTATATTATTGGAAATGATTTTACCTTTATGTAGACGAGAGGATTCTGCTATTGGAATTATGTTTAATAAAAATCTTGTGGTTTATTAAAATAATGGAAATGAATGATTATGATAAACTAATGAACTCACCAACCTTTTGGTTGACACTTGAAAGCATGTTTATTCTCAGGTTTGAAAGAAATCTTCCGCTGTGCATTAGCTCATTTTAAGGATATTACTTGGAGTCATTCATGTCATATTTCGAAAGACGTTGCATTCGAGTCATTACGTTCATCAAGATTATTATTAAGTCAATTATAGTTGGATGTATTATGAAATGGTATGCATGCCGTCAACTTTAGATGTGAATAAAGTTTGTCTTTTAAAAAACGAATGCAATGTTTGTAAAATGTATCTACGTCAAATACCTCGCGATGTAATCAACTATTGTGAATCATTTATAATGTATATGAACGGGTCCTTTCATATTGACCAAATACCATTGGTCATCCGGTTTCATAACCACAAGTATTAAACTTCCCCGATACTCCCACTATATATCTTGTTCGTTACCTAACAGCTCTAACCCGAGAGAAAAAAACACCCTCCTAAGCTCCCATAACAAACCCACATCTCTGAAAACACAGCTCGTATCACTTGAAGTTTTCGAGACAAAACCATCTTGCGCTCGCGTCATCAAACCCGAAAAGTTCACCCTGAAAACTGCCCAGATTCGAAAAAAATATATTTCAAGATCTAAAGATCAGCCTCATATATTTACCACTTGTAGAACAATATGTATTCTATCCACACCGAAAAAATCAAGTTGATCCAACGGTTAACGAACCCGCTATGAATTTTCTTCTGAGGCAGCACCTGAAACTCTGAATTTGAAAGTTCAATCATTCTTTCACACGGGATCGTGAAAATGAGAACTCAGATCCGTTACCCGGATCTCCCAAAAAAGCTCTCCGCAACGAACCCATCGACTCGACCTTTGACTCCATAACCCTTTACGAAAAAAATCACCATCATAATGCAATCAGCGTCCCAATTACAAAATAGATTTTTAAGAACCATTACCCGAATCCCGATGTGCTCAACTCTTCTGAATACATAGACATACCCATCAGTTCATCGTGACCAACTAAGTCACCTGGTCTCGATACATGTTGCAAACAAATCCTTAGAACCATCGTTTAAATAAAACAACTGGAAAAAAATCTGGCAGGAGCAATCTCACGATCGAGACCAAAGGTCTCGTGGTCGTGAGCCCATCATCATCAGCAACTTCGTTTTTTTCTTCTAGTTTGCCATCGTGCCCGTAAAACCGAGCCTAAGCTCTGATACCACTTGTTAGAAATTCGGAAGGCCCCAACAAGACAAGTGATGATCACAATCACTAACCCACGAATGATAAACGAATAATAAAGCATAAATAAATAAAGATAAACGACACGAGATTTAACGTGGTTATATCCTAACTCCAAAACGCGGAGAATGGTTTACTCCACGGGCGCAAACCAGAGATTTTCTTATAATTTCCGTGCACATTGTTATGGATTACATAGGGTCTTATTTATAGGCAAAAACAAACAAGGAAACAACTTAGGGAACATGTTTCCTTAATCTAGAAACTTCTAGACGACCAGCTCTCGCGATCGCGAGCTTCTTCTTTGTTTTTTCTTGCGTTCCCGAAGTCACACAACAACACTTGTTCCTTTGTTTGATTCTTCTTCGCACTCAACAATAGAGTGTCATCTCATTATAAACACACAACATTTGAATAACGATCGCTTGAGTTTATCTATTGTCTTAATTTAGTTTATTGTTTATTACAAACAAGCACAATTTTATCATAATGCCATGTAAAAGGGTAAATTGAAAACGTAGTATAGGGAAGTTAGTGTTAGGAAGGATTTTTCTTTTTGAAAAGCATATATATTAGATAACTCAATAAACTGTAGGATTTGTGTGCAAGGTACAACATATAATTATATGGCTAAATTCATTTGAGCATTTGGGGTCACACATACATACACCTAGACGCCAAATGAAATATATATATTGTATATATATTACTCAAGTAACGAAATAAATTAAAATGTTTATTTATGAATTAATTGATTAAGTGATTAATTAATATGTATTAATTAATTAAATTTAATAACTTGGTAAACAAGTTGAAACTTAGTTTGGAAAGGCTTTTGTCAATCAACCTATTGAGATGGTTTACTTATGTGTTATGTACCATGTTTGTTTTTAAGAAACACGTATCACAAACTTTTAAGTCGGTTGTCAAACTCATGTATATTGGCAATTGTTCTTCCATATAGTAATATCTGATTGAGATGGTTTACTTATGTGTTATGTACCATGTTTGTTTTTAAGAAACACGTATCACAAACTTTTAAGTCGGTTGTCAAACTCATGTATATTGGCAATTGTTCTTCCATATAGTAGTACATGTTTTGTGGCCTTTAACCTTTGTGTGAGTTTTAACGAAAACAAAAAGTCAAAAAGGCTCCTAACCCATTTCTTGTGAAATTTTGTAATGAAAACAATTAAAACGAAAACTCCAGACTTTTGTGTGAGTTACGGAAGAAGAATTGATATCCCAAAACCTTATAATTTTTGCCGCACAACAACCAAGATATATTATGTGTTCTTTTGGTTCGTTTTGAAGAAAGAAATTTGTACACGGAGTATTATTAATTAATTATTTTTAATAATATAATTTGATTATATTAATAAGTTACTTGGGTTTGAACTAGCATCCGTTGACGTTGTTTGAAAGTGTAGTGTATTATCTAAAGAGACGATCATAGCAAGGAGTTTCGTTTCTACCTACACGTGGACATCAATTCAAAAAGGTATATCGTTTTACTCACTTTGTCATTTTATAATCATGACAATTATTATTGGTGTAACCGGATCTATTGGGATGTTTAATCGTGTGAATGTTTTATTAAATATATGAATATTTAATCTTAAGCATGTTATATAAAATAATAAAAGATTATTATTTTAACTATCCGCTGCGTTTATAAAATTTAAAAGTGTACACGATTTTCCATCATAAACAACTGTACAATAACAAGGGGAACAGAACACCCTTGCTACACGAAAGAAAACTGCACTATGCAAAGGATGCATCACAACCTACAAAGATAAGACTCACCAAAACTTTTAATTACATAACAAGATTTTGTGGACCAGTGTTAGGAAGGAATATGGTGATGCTATTATATATATGATGTATTTTTATAATAGGAAAATTTGATTTTTATATAACTTGTGTAAATGAAATGATGTAGTATCTTTAAGTTAGAGGGAAAATATGGTGATACTATTGTGTAAATGATGCTATTTAGTACTCCGTACAATTGTTTGTTTGTTTGAAACATACTTACACATATATTTGTGTTATCGTCATTGGAGAAGTTTTTAATATAACTTTACGACATGAACGCGTAGTGACTATTCTAGAATCATAATTCAATGGGGTCCTATATATTTTTCAAACTAATTATATTAAAAAGCTGTTTTAATGGTTGCTTATTTTTTAAGAACTACAAATTTCAAAAAATATATGAAGTTCAAATAGTTAAATTTCGAAACATATATGGTGTCCTATATGATTTAAATAATATTTTCTATTGAAAAAATTTCGAATAAGCGGTGTCCCGTGACCCCACGGAGTAAAGAGTAGAGTCGCCACGGTGAACTCGTAAATTCGCCGGTCTTTAACTAGAAATAATATAATAACATAGCATTATATAATTTAAATTTAAATAGTATATAATATATAATATATTATTATTTTTATTTTATTATATGAAAATAAATAAGGTAACCAATTTTTCAATAAACCGTATGCTTTATTTTGTGTACACGCTACTGAAATATATCACTCATTTTTGTGTATATCTTACGTTTTTTTTTTCCTTAAAAATGTTTAGATAAAATCAGACGGAATATTTAATGATTGGTGTTGTCATCTTGACTTTAATCTTATATATCGACCTACCATTGATTAGATTTACAAATAATAAATAAGTTATACTAATAATTTAAATGTATAAAGTTAAAGCACAAATTTTTATTTATTATTATTTTTTTTTTTGAAAGATCAACCAAATAATCAATAGGCTACAAGTCTTTACAACTCGACAACAATCAATAGCGAAGAAACAACTCGAACTATAAACACTCGGAGATGAACCTAGAAATAGGAAACGAAACAATGTAGGAAAAACACTCTTGTCCTAAGGCCATTACTGATAACTCCTAAATTATACATGTTTTTGAATACATTTTAAGGAATTATTTTGGCATTTTAAAGTCATTTTAAGTACTTTAACATACAAAAATGGATAAAATGAAGAAAAAGATATTCTTAATGTTTTGTTTGAGAAATGTGTTAAAACAGGACTAAAAACGGGAAAAAGAGACTAAGTATTGAAGAAATGCTGAAAATCTGCGTGCTGTTACCGTATTGGTCATATCTTGAGCATCCGGACTCCGTTTTCGACGAGGCACCTGTCAAGACGATCGCAAGACAAAAATCTACAACATAATGGAGGAAGCCGTCGGCTTGGTTAAAGGGAAGCCGCCGAATTCAGTAAAAAGTCAACATTTTGCCGGACAAATTTTTCTTGGCCTCCAAGCTCAAATCTGAAGTGAAGCCGCCGACTTGTAGTGACCCGTCCAAATTCATATGAACGAATACATCAACATTTGGTCCCATTGCGAGGTACTGACCTCTATATGATAAGTTCTACAAACATTGCATTCTTTTAAAAGACAACTCATTTCAAAATATAACTTTTCTATACAAATGATATATGATTTCCATAATATGAAAGACTAAACTGTCATTGACTTAATAAACGTCTTTTTTGAACTCAAACGACTTGAATGCAACGTCTTTTGAAATATGCATGGACGACTCCATGTAACATCCTTAAAATGAGCAAATGCACAGCGGAAGATTTCTTTCATACCTGAGAATAAACATGCTTAAAAGTGTCAACTAAAGGGTTGGTGAGTTTATAGATTTATCGTAATCAATCATTTCCATAATTTTAATAAACCACAAGATTTTATTTTCATTTTCATAAACATAAACCTCATACAGGCATTTCGCAAACTGCATAGAGATAAAATCATTCATATGGTGAACACCTGGTAATCGACCTTAACAAGATGCATATAGAATATCCCCATCATTCCGAGACTCTCATCGGATATGATAAATTGAAGTACTAAAGCATCCGTAACCCGGATGGGGCTTGTTGGGCTCGATAGATCTATCTTTAGGATTCGCGTCAATTAGGGTGTTTGTTCCCTAATTCTTAGATTACCAGACTAAAAAGGGCGATATTCGGTTTAATAATCCAACCATAGAATGTAGTTTTAAGTACTTGTGTCTATTTCGTCAAACATTTATAAAAACAGTGCATGCATTCTCAGCCCAAAAAAATATATTGCAAAAGCATTTAAAAAGGGAGCAAATGAAACTCACGATACGATATTTTGTAGTAAAAATATGCATACGACTGAACTGAACAATGCAGGGTTGGCCTCGGATTCACGAACCTATTTCAGTAATATATATATTAAAACACATAATGAGCATATAATGGTATTCAATCCAGTTTATATATATTAATTATAAAATATATTACTTGTTAAAAATATTAATGTATTTATTATTTCTAATACAATATATATCTATATATGTTATTTTTGTATTAAAATAGTGAATTAGGTATACTTATGATATATGTAATAATTATATTTTTATATAATTATCTTTTGTTTGTCAAAATAATAATTATGATAATACTAAAATAATGATAATAATACTAATTATTAGATTTAATAATGATATTGATAATTATAATTTTGATAATAACCTAAGTCATTTTATTTGTAGTAATAATGATAATGATAGTATTAATAAAATAATAATAATGATAATACTAATACTAATACTTATTTTAGTAATAATGATACTAATAATAATAATAATAATAATAATAATAATAATAATAATAATAATAATAATAATAATAATCATAATAATAATAATAATAATAATAATAATAATAATAATAATAATAATAATAATAATAATAATAATAATAATAATAATAATAATAATAATAATAATAATAATAATAATAATAATAATAGAAGACTACCTTGCAGTTTTCCCCTAAAAGAAATGACCCAGAGCGGGCTTTAACCTGAGACCTCTCGATTGAACACAAACACCCCTAACCATTGCTCAGCCCTTACTTTCTTGTAATACCTCACTCGTTTTAATCATTTAACATGAACAGGCAGTTTATCATTTTTATTTTAAACTATCATCTTCATACACATATCATAGCTTCATCATCTCCCTCATGTATCATTTTCGTTATCATCTAACTCATCATCATTATCAATACTATTTATCTCCGGTTACCATAATCACGTCAACATCCATTTTCATGTATTATCATAATCATTTTAAACTACCATCATCATCACATCTTCCTCACCCCATGATCATGATAACCCTCGTTATTTAACAGCAAAGGAAAACAGAAATAGAATTAAAGTGCCGCAGCAGTAACTTGTCACCACCTTTAGAATTTGGCCCAGATTTACTTCGACCCATTCGATAATTTCACAAGCCCAACAGTTAATTATAGTGCATCCCGTATAGCCATTAAATAAGCCCAATCGATTTACTTGTTTAACCTTGCAGAAAAAATAGGTCGACAGGAAGAATAAAGAGGTGGGGTTCATCTGATAATAGAAACAACAAATACGTCTTTACAGCTCATCACTTTATGTTCTCATTAAAATATCATCATCTATAATCATCATATCACTTATTAATTTAATTATTGTTACGGTTTCAGGAACAGAAGCAAAGTATACGCCGTTGTAGCAGTCGATGTTGGTTCTCAATGGTGGTCACGAAAACAGCTGCAGGTTTGGTGATGGTACCGTTAGTGATCGAATAGAAATTGAAAGTGGTTAGTATGCAGTAACAAATAACAATGGTTTTGTATATGGTGCTTGTGGTGGTTCAAGGTGATATCATGGTGATAATAGTTGGAGGTTTCGTGTTGGGTGTCGATCGAAAAAATAACAGAATGTATACTGCAGCAATTTACAGTTTATAATTGATGGTGGTGGTTCACGATTTGTAACAGAAAGATATAAGTTCAATAGTTTGTGACTTACAATGAAATATATATAGAAGGGTGGTGGTACGGTGGTGGTGTCCGGCGGTATATGGGCGATGTAGGTGGGTGTTGGAGGTCGACGGATGGTGGTGTGGTGTTGGATGATTGTCGAGTAACAACAGAAAAACAAAATCAGTTGTTGGTGGTCCACTAAAAAGAAAAACAAGTGATAGAGAGAATAGTAGAGAGAGGTGGTGGTTGTTTGACGATTTAAAAAGAAAACAGAAAGACGTCGAGTAGCAGCTGCAGTGAGGCTGCTGTGCACGCAAAAATAGAAAAAGTTTCAGTAGCAATTAACGGTGGTTGTGGTGTCGAGTTCACTAAGAGTAAAAGAAGGAAAAGTGAGGAGAGAGAGAGAGATATATAGAGAGAAAAATGGTTGTGATTAGAGAAGGTGATGGCGGTTTATGATGGTAGGTTGAAGTGGTGGAGGAGATGGCGAACATGGTGGTTCCGGTGGTTCTTAGATAACAAATGGGTTTTGGTTTCACTTGTGGTATTTCGATGGTTTGATAAAAACATAATGAAACGAGTAATAAAATAGAGTGTTCGCGATGGGTGTTTGGTTCGTGGCCTCAGTTAGACATCTACAAATGGGTTTTCGATTATAGAACATGTAACCGTGATCGAGTAAAGATTTCGTGGGTTTGTTGGTGTTGATTATTGATCGAACAAAATGAGTAGCATATGAAATGATCGGGTTTATTCATGGTTAAGTGGTGATGGAAGGTGATAAGACAGCGAGTGATGGTGGTGGTACTCGTCAACAAGAAGAAGCAGGGAAAAGAATGCAAGGGTGGTGGGTTGAGGAGGATAGGTGGTGGTGGTGTATCAATATCTATATGTTTGTGTAATGTATATATAAAGAGATAGAGATATTAGATATAGAATACAATGATAAACTAATAAATTTAATAATACTAATTCAATCACAAACGTGATTGTAAACATAAGCAGCCCTCAATTTCTATTTACTCTACCGACGGTTTTCCCGCGAAGTGCTATCGTCCTCCGTTATTAATTAGTGGCGGATAAAAGGTTCACAGAAAAATTCCAAATTTTTACATTAATTACATTTATTTATTTTAGTTATTATGGTATAAAATTTGGTCATTAACTATTGTTAAAATTATTAAATAAAATTTAAATCACTGTCCGCGCTCGATCCCAGGTAAAATATAAAAATTGTTAAAATTTAATAAGTAGTTCCTAAATACATTTTTAATAAGCCTATAATTTATATAACTCATTTTCGGATCACCATTTATTTTAAAATCACATAAGTTCGAATTAAATTTCTCTAAATAATAATCGAAACGTCCAACGAGTATTACAATCATTAAATAATTATATTTAATATACTCTATATATATATATATATATATATATATATATATATATATATATATATATATATATATATATATAGATTTATTTTTAATAACAATTTAATTATGTCGTATATTATTATTTTAAGTTATTATATATACATATATTTATTTTTATTTTTATATGTATACACATTTATTTAAAAATAATGGTTCATGAATCGTCGGGAATGGTCGAATGTCAAATGAATATATGAAACAGTTCAAAATTTTTGAGACTCAACATTACAGACTTTGCTTATCGTGTCAAAAATATTAAATCGTATCGAGAGTTTGATTTTAAATTAGTCGAAATTTTCCGGGTCGTCACAGTACCCACTCGTTAAAGAAATTGCGTCTCAAAATTTGATAGAGGTCGTCATGGCTAACAATAAGAATGTTTTCAGGACGAATATGAGTTGAAAAATAGAGTTTTATCATCATTGAGTAATATGGATAAAACAATTCGATTACTCGAAGCGTACGAGTGAAGCTATCACAAAAGAGTGGAATGAAGTAAATAGAGGTTCGTCTTAACTTTTGACATAGTCACTGTTGATTCTCGGAATTCAAGGAATTTAAAGAAAATCTTCTAATCAGAAAGAAAATGAAATAGCATGACTTATTAGCAAACTGTTGGAATTACGGAAGAACAGAAATATCAAGGAAATATTTCCGTGATATGCTTAGAAATTAAGTAGAATGAAAGAGTCGTGTAACATGGCACATGATGAGGATAAGGTATGTGAATCATCATCACGTTACATTAGAAATTTAGCATGACTTACTGTAATATAACCACGTTGGCCTGACGTCATTATATTATACTAACTCATGCTTCAATTCCCAACACTTCTCTAGGAAATCATTCATAATTTAAACTCAATTGTTACAGAATATAGAAACTAAAACAGTTTCTTTTATGATGTAATATAGATAGCACGAAGAGATAAATAATTTCAGACAAGAATAGCTGTGAAGGTATCCTCAGGAATATCGAAGATTTCTATAACGGAAGATACGATGATATCTTAGAATTTCTAAAGTACCTGAAATTAAAGGGTGATGCAGAAACTTTATCTGCAAAGAATCGAAATAAGTAGGAAGCAATATATTCGCTGAAGATTTCATCAGACACTGAAACATATGGATTCTTTGAATACAGGTTTAGTCCTTGTGATTTGTCCACCGTCTCCTTTGTAGTTTGCTCAACCCATTTTTCAGTATCAATTTTCTATTGAGCGTTTCCAACACTCCATTCTTTATCATCAAACTTTTAGCCATTTAGACCATCTACTGTTTTGCTGCTTCATCAGCATTCAAAGTTATCATAACTGAATCATTGGTTATCAATCCGAGGTGTTTCAAGAATTTCGAAGGGTTTGAACGCAGATGGTATTCGTCAAGATACAAATGATGTTTAAGATGAAATCAAGTGGCAAACTTGAAGAAATGTTTAGTTTCATATATTATAATTAATATTTTAATACGTTTTAATTGTCCAATATTAGTAGTTCAATGTTAGTAGTCCACAGTTAGTAGTACGTATATAGTTCAATATATAATCTTAGAATTAATTGACGTATCGTAACCCATTGTACAATTTATTTTCTCAGAATTAATCCGACGTATTTTGTACATGTGTCCCGGTTTATCCGACGATATGTAAAGTGCGTAAAATAAATAACAGTATTTAAATGACGATAAATAAAGTGCGTAAAATAAATAACAGTATGTAAATGACGATAAATAAAATTGCGAGTATTAAAATTGCGATAAATAAATTACGATAATTAAAATGACAATAAATAAAATGTAATAAGTCATGACGGGTATAGGAACAGTTAGCTAGGATATTGTTAGCGTGGATTCTTAATAGAATTTCATATAGTTAATTAGTTTGTTTCTAATCAATTTTTATTGTGTCCATTATTTCTTCATTATGCCACTTGTTGGATTATGATCTGTCAAAATCCAAATATGAAATTGAATTTGAAGGAAAATGGTTATTTTTTGGTGAACGAATACGTATATCGGTGGATGTAAGTAGTATAGTCAATGACGGTTGAATTAGAATTGAAGAATGTACAATATAACATGTTAATATGAAATCTAAATGTTTCTCGAGTATTACCTACCCGTTAAAATATTCTCATCATTAACAGTTTGTACAAGAGAACTTGTAATTACAATCTTTGTGAAAATATATATACATATATATTTTCTTCAGATGTAATCATGGATTTGATGAATTAACATGATATTAATCTCATCCGATTTACCGTTAGAACTAGAATATATAATCTCTAAAACATTAGAGATTACATAATTGCCATGTAGAACGATGATTATGCTCGAGATATAGATTGTGATGTTGAGGCGTGTGATGTTGAGGCTTGGGTTGATAGTACTGGTGTTGTTGCTGGTAGTACTGTTGGTGTTGGTGATGCTGCTGGTGCTAGTAAGTTTTGCACCATATTCTCCAAAGCTATTACTCGGGCACAAAGCTCGTTGACTTCTTCTATTACTCCGTGATGATTGGCGGTTGGAACGAGGGGATGAATAAGGTTT
Source organism: Rutidosis leptorrhynchoides (assembly GCF_046630445.1). Classification (NCBI taxonomy): domain Eukaryota; kingdom Viridiplantae; phylum Streptophyta; class Magnoliopsida; order Asterales; family Asteraceae; genus Rutidosis; species Rutidosis leptorrhynchoides. The sequence goes on from NC_092335.1 coordinate 132,198,269, forward strand.
AGAATTTGAGATATTATATAATCATGGTGGGATACTATGGAAAGGTGAAAATGGTGCTTCGGACTGGTTCGCCAGTAAGTGCTTCAGGTTCTTCTCCGAGTGGACAATTTGGTGGGTGAAAGAGATCACCTTCTTCTTATCTCCAATGATTAAGTAGATCACGAACTCATCCCCAATTCATCCAGAATTGAAGATGACTAATTAGTTGATCCATTCCGGTTACACTGCTTTCGGAGCTCCAGTGAGAATCCATATCGGAATAGCTGTCGGAATTTGAGGAACTCGAACTGGTTGCAGAATCCATCTTGTACGATCAAGGAAATGATTTTCGATAGAAGATAGATCATAGGATTTGGATTGGTATTCTTCAATACATAAATTTTCATATGTATATATAATACCAATTCGGAAGCTATCAGGCAACATTTACAGTAACAGATACGCTAAGATATGAATTTGTCTATACACTATCTATGCAATCAATACAGTAAGACGTGTCTAGACTAAGAATGATAAGCAGGTAATTTTCGACACGAAATGAGAAGCAAAACTTTTGACATGCAGATACGGTCGAAGTCCAGACTTACTAATGCATCTTAACAACTATCAGTTTAGACATACTAATGCAAGACCTGGTTCGCTAAGACCAATGCTCTGATACCACCTCTAGTGACCTGTCCAAATCCATATGAACGAATACATCAACATTTGGTCCCATTGCAAGGTACTGACCTTTATATGATAAGTTTTACAAACATTGCATTCTTTTAAAAGACAACTCATTTCAAAATATAACTTTTCGATACAAATGATATATGATTTCCATAATATGAAAGACTAAACTGTCACTGACTTAATAAACATCTTTTTTCAACTCAAACGACTTGAATGCAACGTCTTTTGAAATATGCATGGACGACTCCATGTAACATCCTTAAAATGAGCAAATGCACAGCGGAAGATTTCTTTCATACCTGAGAATAAACATGCTTAAAAGTGTCAACCAAAATGTTGGCGAGTTCATAGGTTTATCGTAATCAATCATTTCCATAATGTTAATAGACCACAAGAGTTCATTTTCATTTTCATAAACATAAACCTCATACAGGAATTTCGCAAACTGCATAGAGATAAAATCATTCATATGGTGAACACCTGTTAACCGACCTTAACAAGATACATATAGAATATCCCCATCATTCCGGGACTCTCATCGGATATAATAAATCGAAGTACTAAAGCATCCGTAACCCGGATGGGCCTGTTGGGCCTGATAGATCTATCTTTAGGATTCGCGTCAATTACGGTGTCTGTTCCCTAATTCTTAGATTACCAGACTAAAAAGGGTGATATTCAGTTTAATAATCCAACCATAGAATGTAGTTTTAAGTACTTGTGTCTATTTCGTCAAACATTTATAAAAACAATGCATGCATTCTCAGCCCAAAAATATATATAGCAAAAGCATTTAAAAGGGAGCAAATGAAACTCACGATACGATATTTTGTAGTAAAAATATGCATACGACTAAACTGAACAATGCAGGGTTGGCCTCGGATTTCTGTAATATATATATTAAAACACATAATGAGCATATAATGGTATTCAATCCATTATATATATATATATATTAATTATAAAATATATTACTTGTTAAAAATATTAATGTATTTATTATTTCTAATACAATATATATCTATATATGTTATTTTTATATTAAAATAGTGAATTAGGTATACTTATGATATATGTAATAATTATATTTTTATATAATTATCTTTTGTTTGTCAAAATAATAATTATGATAATACTAAAATAATGATAATTATACTAATAATTAGATTTAATAATGATATTAATAATAATAATTTTGATAATAAACCTAAGTCATTTTATTTGTAGTAATAATGTTAATGATAGTATTAATAAAATAATAATAATGATAACACTAATACTTATTTTAGTAATAATGATTATAATAATAATAATAATAATATTCATAAAAATAATAATAATAATAATAATAATAATAATAATAATAATATTCATAATAATAATAATAATAATAATAATAATAATAATATTAATAATAATAATAATAATAATAATAATAATAATAATAATAATAATAATAATAATAATAATAATAATAATAAATATAATAAAAGAAGACTACCTTGCAGTTTTCCCCTAAAAGAAATGACCCAGAGCGGGCTTGAACTTGAGACCTCTCGATTAAACACAAACACCCCTAACCATTGCTCAACCCTTACTTTCTTGTAATACCTCACTCGTTTTAATCATTTAACATGTACATGCAGTTTATCATTTTTATTTTAAACTATCATCTTCATACACATATCATAGCATCATCATCATCTCCCTCATGTATCATTTTCGTTATCCTCTAACTCATCATCATTATCAATACTATTCATCTCCGGTTACCATAATCACATCAACATCCATTTTCATGTATTATCATAATAATTTTAAACTACCATCATCATCACATCTTCCTCACCCCATGATCATGATAACCCTTGTTATTTAACAGCAAAGGAAAACATAAATAGAATTAAAGTGTCGCAGCAGTAACTTATCACCACCTTTAGAATTTGGCCCAGATTTACTTCGGCCCATTCGATAATTTCAAAAGCCCACCAGTTAATTATAGTGCAGCCCGTTTAGCCATTAAATACGCCCAATCAATTTACTTGTTTAACCTTACAGAACAAATAGGTCGACAGGAAGAATAAAGAGGCGGGGTTCATCTGGTAATAGAAACAACAAATACGTCTTTACAGCTAATCACTTTATGTTCTCATTAAAACATCATCATCTATAATCATCATATCGCTGATTAATTTAATTATTGTCACGGTTTCAGGAACAGAAGCAAAGCATACGCCGCTGTAGCAGTCGATGTTGGTTGTCAATGGTGGTCACGAAAACAGCTGCAGGTTTGGTGATGGTATCGTTGGTGATCGAATAGAAATTGAAAGTGGATAGTATGCAGTAACAAATAACAATGGTTTTGTATATGGTGGTTGTGGTGGTTCAAGGTGATATCATGGTGATAATAGTTGGAGGTTTTGTGTTGGGTGTCGATCGAAAAAATAACAGAATGTATACTGCAGTAATTTGCAGTTTATAATTGATGGTGGTGGTTCCCGATTGGTAACAGAAATATATAAGTTCAATAGTTTGTGACTTACAATGAAATATATATAGAAGGGTGGTGGTGTCTGGTGGTATATAGGCGATGTAGGTGGGTGTTGGAGGTCGACGGATGGTGGTGTAGTGTTGGATGATTGTCGAGTAACAACAGAAAAACAGAATCAGTTGTTGGTGGTTCACTGAAAAGAAAAACAAGTGATAGAGAGAATAGTAGAGAGAGGTGGTGGTTGTTTGACGATTTAAAAAGAAAACGGAAAGACGTCGAGTAGCAGCTGCAGTGAGGCTGATGTGCACGTAGAAACATAAAAAGTTCTAGTAGCAATTAACGGTGGTTGTGGTGTCGAGTGAAATGTCCCGTTCATATTGATTATAAACGTTCCATATTAATAGATTTCGTTGCGAGGTTTTGACCTCTATATGAGACGTTTTTCAAAGACTGCATTCATTTTTAAAACAACCATAACCTTTATTTTATCAATAAAGGTTTTAAAAACATTACGTAGATTATCAAATAATGATAATCTAAAATATATTGTTTACACACGACCATTACATAATGGTTTACAATAGAAATATATTACATCGACATATGTTTCTTGAATGCAGTTTTTACACAATATCGTACAAACATGGACTCCAAATCTTGTCCTTATTTTAGTTTGCAACAGCGGAAGCTCTTAATATTCACCTGAGAATAAACATGCTTTAAACGTCAACAAAAATATTGGTGAGTTATAGGTTTAACCTATATATATCAAATCGTAACAATAGACCACAAGATTTCATATTTCAATACACATCCCATACATAGAGATAAAAATCATTCATATGGTGAACACCTGATAACCGACATTAACAAGATGCATATATAAGAATATCCCCATCATTCCGGGACACCCTTCGGATATGATATAAATTTCGAAGTACTAAAGCATCTGGTACTTTGGATGGGGTTTGTTAGGCCCAATAGATCTATCTTTAGGATTCGCGTCAATTAGTGTGTCTGTTCCCTAATTCTTAGATTACCAGACTTAATAAAAAGGGGCATATTCGATTTTGATAATTCAACCATAGAATGTAGTTTCACGTACTTGTGTCTATTTTTTAAATCATTTATAAAACCTGCATGTATTCTCATCCCAAAAATATTAGATTTTAAAAGTGGGGCTATAATTCACTTTCACAGATATTTCCTTCCTCGGAAATAAGACTTGGCCACGGATCGATTCACGAACCTATACAAATATGTACATATATATCAAAGTATGATCAAAATATAATTACAACCATTTTTGTATGTTTTAAAGATTTGAGTGTATTAAGTCAGCTGTCCTCGTTAGTAACCTACAACTAGTTGTCCACAGTTAGATGTACAGAAATAAATCGATATATATATTATCTTGAATCAATCCACGACCCAGTGTATACACGTCTCAGGCTAGATCACAACACAAAGTATATATATATATATATTTGGAATCAACCTCAACCCTGTATAGCTAACTCCAACATTACTGCATATAGAGTGTCTATGGTTGTTCCAAATAATATATATACATGGGTCGATATGATATGTCAAAACATTTGCATACGTGTCTATGGTATCCCAAGATTACATAATATATTAGAATACATGTATAATACAATATAAGTTAGCTAGGATATGATTTGTATAGATTTGTTAAACATTTCCCGTAGCTAAAAAGATAAAAAATATCCAATCTTGTTTTACCCATAACTTCTTCATTTTAAATCCGTTTTGAGTGAATCAAATTGCTATGGTTTCATATTGAACTCTAATTTAAGAATCCAAAAATAAAAAGTATAGGTTTATAGTCGGAAATTTAAGTTACATGTCAATTACTAAAGAGGTAGTCATTTCCGTCGAAAGAACGACATCTTGATGACCATTTTGAAAAACAAACTTTCACTTTGAGTTTAACCAAGATTTTTGGATATAGTTTCATGTTCATATGAAAAATCATTTTCCCAGAAGAAAAACTTTTAAATCAAAGTTTATCATAGTTTTTAATTATCCAAACCAAAACAGCCCCCGGTTTCACTACGACGGCGTATATCCGATTTTATGGTGTTCATCGTGTTTCCAGGTTTTAAATCATTAAGTTAGCATATCATATAGATATAGAACATGTGTTTAGTTGATTTTAAAAGTCAAGTTAGAAGGATTAACTTTTGTTTGCGAACAAGTTTAGAATTAACTAAACTATATTCTAGTGATTACAAGTTTAAACCTTCGAATAAGATAGCTTTATATGTAAGAATCGAATGATGTTATGAACATCATTACTACCTCAAGTTTTCTGGATAAAACCACTGGAAATGTGAAAAATGGATCTAGCTTCAAAGGATCCTTGGATGGCTTGAAAGTTCTTGAAACAGAATCATGACACGAAAACAGTTCAAGTAAGATTTTCACTCGAAATAAGATTGTTATAGTTGTAGAAATTGAATCAAAGTTTGAATATGAATATTACCTTGAATTAGAAATATAACTTACTGTAAATAACAAAGGTTCCTTGATCTTAGATGATTACTTGGAATGGATTAGAAAGCTTGAAAGTAAACTTGCAAACTTGGAAGTATTCTTGATTTTTATGAAACTATACTTATGGAATTTATGAAGAACACTTAGAACTTGAAGATGGAACTTGAGAGAGATCAATTAGATGAAGAAAATTGAAGAATGAAAGTGTTTGTAGGTGTTTTTGGTCGTTGGTTTATGGATTAGATATAAAGGATATGTAATTTTGTTTTCATATAAATAAGTCATGAATGATTACTAATATTTTTGTAATTTTATGAGATATTTTATGCTAGTTGCCAAATGATGGTTCCCACATGTGTTAGGTGACTCACATGGGCTGCTAAGAGCTGATCATTGGAGTGTATATACCAATAGTACATACATCTAAAATCCGTGTATTGTACGAGTACGAATACGGGTGCATACGAGTAGAATTGTTGATGAAACTGAAAGAGGATGTAATTGTAAGCATTTTTGTTAAGTAGAAGTATTTTGATAAGTGTCTTGAAGTCTTTAAAAAGTGTATAAATACATATTAAAACACTACATGTATATACATTTTAACTGAGTCGTTAAGTCATCGTTAGTCGTTACATGTAAATGTTGTTTTGAAGCCTTTAGGTTAACGATCCTGTTAAGTGTTGTTAACCCATTGTTTATTATATCAAATGAGATATTAAATTATTACATTATCATGATATTATGATATATTAATATATCTTAATATGATATATATACAATTAAATGTCGTTACAACGATAATCGTTACATATATGTCTCGTTTCGAAATCATTAAGTTAGTAGTCTTGTTTTTACATATGTAGTTCATTGTTAATATACTTAATGATATGTTTACTTATCATAATACCATGTTAACTATATATATATATATATATATATATATATATATATATATATATATATATATATATATATATATATATATATATATATATATATATATATATATATATCCATATATATATGACATCATATAGTTTTTACAAGTTTGTAACGTTCGTGAATCGCCGGTCAACTTGGGTGATCAATTGTCTATATGAAACTTATTTCATTTAATCAAGTCTTAACAAGTTTGATTGCTTAACACGTTGGAAACATTTAGTCATGTAAATATCAATCTCAATTAATATATATAAACATGAAAAAGTTCGGGTCACTACAGTACCTACCCGTTAAATAAATTTCGTCCCAAAATTTTAAGCTGTTGAAGGTGTTGACGAATCTTCTGGAAATAGATGCGGGTATTTCTTCTTCATCTGATCTTCATGCTCCCATTTGAACTCGGGTCCTCTATGAGCATTCCATCGAACCTTAACAATCGGTATCTTGTTTTGCTTAAGTCTCTTAACCTCACGATCCATTATTTCGACAGGTTCTTCAATGAATTGAAGTTTTTCATTGATTTGGATTTCATCCAACGGAATAGTGAGATCTTCTTTAGCAAAACATTTCTTCAAATTCGAGACGTAGAAAGTGTTATGTATAGCCGCAAGTTGTTGAGGTAGCTCTAGTTGGTAAGCTACTGGTCCGACACGATCTATAATCTTGAATGGTCCAATGTACCTTGGATTTAGTTTCCCCCGTTTACCAAATCGAACAACGCCTTTCCAAGGTGAAACCTTAAGCATGACCATTTCTCCAATTTCAAACTCTATATCTTTTCTTTTACTATCCGCGTAGCTCTTTTGTCGACTCTGGGCAGTTTTCAATCGTTGTTGAATTTGGATGATTTTCTCGGTAGTTTCTTGTATTATCTCCGGACCCGTAATCTGTCTATCCCCCACTTCATTCCAACAAATCGGAGACCTGCACTTTCTACCATAAAGTGCCTCAAACGGCGCCATCTCAATACTAGAATGATAACTGTTGTTGTAGGAAATTCTGCTAACGGTAGGTGTTGATCCCAACTGTTTCCGAAATCAATAACACATGCTCGTAGCTTGTCTTCAAGAGTCTGTATCATCCTTTTGCTCTGCCCATCGGTTTGTGAATGATAGGCAGTACTCATGTCTAGACGAGTTCCCAATGCTTGTTGTAATGTCTACCAAAACCTTGACGACTTCCTTCAAATACATATCTGGAGACGACTTCCTTCAAATACAGTCGCGCTAACTTCTCCATCTTGTCATCTTCTCTTATTGGCAGGAAGTGTGCTAATTTGGTGAGACGATCAATGTGACGACCCAGAAATTTCTGACCAAATTTAAACTTTAATCTTTATATTATTCCGACACGATAAGCAAAGTTTGTTAAGTTAAATCTCAAGAATTTTAAACTGTGTTCATACATTCATTATAACCTCGACCAAATTTCGACGATTCACGAACCGTTATATATAAATAGATATGTATATGTATTATAACTTGAGAATATTAATAAAGTATTAAACGTATTATACCTTACACGAACGTATTTGTTTCAATATGATTTTCGATGAAATTAAAAATATATATTAAATGATTGAATTATCAGAAACATTGAATTATGATTACAAGTCTCTGTTGAGAGGTCCACTATGATTTGAGAAAATCTATTCCTCTTAACGATATTCAGAATAATTTGTAAAGCTATTTATAAATAAAAACAAAAAGTGTCATTTACGAAAGTTAGACAAAAGATAGTGGGGAATTGGTTTCCATAATATTCTATTAATTTAGTTTCAAAAGTACAAAGACGTTTTCAGTTTAAAAAGAACTTTATTATTAAAACGTATATAACTTTTATAAATATCTAGAACCACTTTTGACAACTCATTACTTAACCAGTATGATAAAGATAACGATATTTATATTTTATTTTATTAAATATATATAACGATTTAAATTAATATTATATATATGCGTATTATACATATATAGTTTTATACTTTTACTATACTTTAACTTTACCTTTACTTTACTTTTACTTTACTTTTACTTTACTTTATATTTAATAATTCACTTTAATAATTCACTTTAATAATTCATACTTTAATAATTCACTTTAATAATTCATACTTTAATAATTTATACTTTAATAATTCACTTTAATAATTCATACTTTAATAATTCATACTTTAATAATTCACTTTAATAATTCATACTTTAATAATTCACTTTAATAATTCATACTTTAATAATTCACTTTAATAATTCAAAAATCTATTATAAATAGAATTCAATAGGTTTCATTATTTCATAGAAACTTGAAAATATATTTCTCTAAACTCTCTCAATCGAATTACATATATATATTTACTTAGTATTATTTCAAGATATTATTAGTATACATAAAATACTACGACAGAGTTATATTCAGACGATTTCAAAATAAGTTTTCAAACGGGATAGAGCTAAGGAAATTATGGGTTATAGCTATGGAGGTTATGGGTATTGTTCGAGGGTATTGCTCGTGAGGTCAACCTAACGTTTATCATTTTCGTTGCGTCTACGTACTTTCCTGCAATATTGAATCACAATATTGATACGTTCGTGAATCCGAGACAAACCCTGCACTTGTTCAGTTCCGTCATATACATAATTGCTACAAAATACAGTATTGTGAGTTTCATTTGCTCCCTTTTTAATTGCTTTTGCAATATATATTTTTGGGCTGAGAATACATGCGCTGTTTTATAAATGTTTTATGAAATAGGCACAAGTACTAAAACAAATTCTATGTGGGTTTAAACCAGAAATATACCCTTAACTTGGTAACGTTAAACTACTTGTCTATGTACGGTAGGCGCGAATCCTAAAGATAGATCTATTGGGCCTGACAAACCCCATCCTGACTATGGGATGCTTTAGTACTTCGAGGTTATATTAAACACACCTGATCTGGTGTACTTCAGAGGGTAAAACATGAACGTTAAGGCTTGTTACCGGGTGCCTACAACTTATAGAATACTTTTATACACTTGCGAGTGTACATATATTTATAAACAGAAATCTTGTGGTCTATTACTATTACGAAAATTATTGATTATGATAAACTAATGAACTCACCAACCTTTTGGTTGACACTTTAAAGCATGTTTATTCTCAGGTATTAAAGAAATCTTCCGCTGTGCATTAGCTCATTTTAAGAATATTACTTGGAGTCATTCATGACATACTTTGAAAGACGTTGTATTCGAGTCGTTGAGTTCATCAAGATTAATATTAAGTCAATTATAGTTGGATGTAATATGAAATGGTATGCATGCCTTCAATTTTAGATGTAAAGAAAGTTTGTCTTTTAAAAACGAATGCAATGTTTGTAAAACGTATCATATAGAGGTCAAATATCTCGCGATGTAATCAACTATTGTGAATCGTTTATAATGTATATGAACGGATCCTTTCAGTTGGTATCAGAGCGGTGGTCTTAGCGAACCAGGTCTTGCATTAGTGTGTCTAACTGATAGTTGTTAAGATGCATTAGTGAGTCTGGACTTTGACCGTGTCTGCATGTCAAAAGTTTTGCTTATCATTTTTAGTCGGAAATCATCTACTTACCATCCTTAGGAAATTACCTGCTTATCATTCTTAAGTCTAGATGCGTTTTCCTACATTTATTGCATAATAATGTATAGACGAATTCTTATCTTAGCATATCTGTTACTGTGAACTTTGATTGACATCTTTCAAAGATTCCTCCGTAATTTATGGGATTTTGGTATTATATATACATATGTAAATTATGTATTGAAGAATACCAAATCTAAATTCTACAATCTATTTCATACCAAAAATTCTTTCCCTGATCATACAAGATGGATCCCTCAACCAGTTCGAGTTCCTCGAATTCCGACACCTATGCCGATATGGATTTTCACATGAGCTCCGAAAGCAGCATGACCGAAATGGATCAACCAATTAGCCATCATCTATTTTGGATGAATTGGGGATGAGTTCGTAATCTATTTAACCATTGGAGACAAGAAGAAGGTGATCCCTTTCATCCACCACATTTCCCTCTTGGCAATGAACCTGAAGCATTTACCGGCGAACCTGTCCGAAATACCATTTTCTCTCTCATTTCCAGAGTATCTCGTCATGATTATATACTACACCAAATTCTAGATCTTATCTATCCGCTCGTCTGAACCAACAATCACCCCGGTGTAATAGAAGAAGTCAACGAGCTTCGCGCTCGGGTAGTGGCTTTGGAGAATATGGTGCAAAGGTTACAAACACCAGCAGCAGCACCAACAACATAACCAGTACCATCATCAACAACATCAACAGTACCATTACCACCACCAACAACAACCACATCGCAAAACTCAACTTCACAATCTGTCCCATGAGCATCGACGTCATACGCCCTGTAGATACTAAGGAATACCACAACGATGAAGTATTGATTCATAACTTCATTGGGAAAACATTCTACGACGATTATGTAATTTCTAAAGTCTAGAAATTATCTATCCTAGCCTTAACCATAAATTAAGTGAGTTTAATTTAATATTAACTCATTAAATCAATATTACATCTGAAGAAATATACACATATATTTCCATAAAGACTGTAATAAAATTCTTTTATACAAAATATTAATTGTGACAATTTTTTTTAACGGGTAGGTAATACCCGAGAGATATATAAATTCACAATTAATATGTTACATTCTTCGAATCTGATTCAGCAAATTATCCATTATACTCCCTACTTTCACAACAATATACATTCTTTTATAGAAATCAAAACAACCATACTCATTCAAAAATCTAATTACATATTCTGATTTTGAAATCGTCGAATTCAATTCAAGTTATAACCGGTATCATCACTCTTAGATTCTTACATCTTTCAAAGCTATACTTTAACTTCAAAACTGTGTTAGAACATTGTATGTATATTAACGATTATAATCTGTGTTCAAGCCCTTTAAAATACCTGAAGACACTTCAAATAATGAACAATCGAGATGATGATCCAACCACATGTTATCCACAGTTACGTACCTGAAAAACTCTTGAAACCACAGTCATAATTTAACATGTATCCATGTCAGACCTTTTGGCATTTACTAGCTAAAATAACTTTTCAATCCCTTCTAAAAATAGACGGTTTTGTCACAGCTCCAGCAAACCAGCTTCAACTGTTCATTCGAATAAGCCTTATTATAATGATTACCCCTTCATCATTATTACCGGGGAACCTTTCATATCTCGCCACATTAGCAGTAAACTTACTAACAACTTCATTGATCTTTGACTTTCCGAAAAATCTTTATATTTATCAAAACCCCATCATTTACTCATCTGCATCTTGTAACGAGAATTGCCATACGAATCATCAAAAATTAGCAATCAGTATTTTGAAATCTCGCAGCATGTCTACGCCAACAATTATATGTGTCTATCTTCTGGACTTATATACTTTGAATGTGAAGTTTCTGAAAAACACCCTAAACTGCGAACTAGTTCTCGAAATACTGATGAAGCAGCAAAAACTATAAACGACCTTAACAGTAAAAAGTTTGATGATAAAGAGTAGTGTGTTGGTAAAGCTCAGAAAAAGAGAATATTTGGTACTGAAAAATACGGATTGAGCAAACCATGAAGAAGGCTGTGGATAAATCACAAGGACGAAATCTACCTTCAAAGAATCCAAATGATTCCGTGTTTGCTGAAGTCATTATCGAATACCTTGCTCCTGACTCTAAACTCTTACGGACAATATTCTTCATCATCCTCTGATATTAGAAATTTTAAGATATCATCGTATCTTTCATTATAAATATCCTCCATATTTCTGAAGATATTTCCATAATTATTCTTATCTGAAATCATTTACCTCTTCGTGCTGTCTGTATTACATCGTAAAAGAAACTATTTTAGTTTCTAAATTCTGAAACTTTCGAATTTAAAATAGGAATATTTTTGAAGTAGTGTTGTGAACTGAAGCATGAACTAGTATAATATAATGACACTTGATCAACGTGATTATATTACATTAAGTCATGCTGAGTTTCTAAATGGAACGTGATGATTCACGGATCATAACGTCATCATGTGCTATGTTACACGACTCTTGTATTCTCTTTAACCTCTAAAATATCAAGAAAATATTTCTTGATGATTCGGCCTTTTTCGAGGCATTCTAGTAATTTGACAAGTCAAGATCGTGTCATTACAATTTACTTCTTAGAACATTAACAATGTTCATTCCGAAATTCAAATATGCGAATTATGGACCATTACAAGCGGTGCTTAATCGCAAGAAGAAGAAACGAAAGGACAAAACTCCGAAATAGAAATTGGGGTATAAATCGCAGCAAATAAAAGAGAGCATTAATTGGGGATGACAATGATTATAGAAGAAGCAAGGACTTTGAAATATAAGGGAAGATATAAAACCCAACAACAACCCTGAAATCACAAACCGTATATATCAATGCATATAGCAATATAAAGACACGGGAGAACTAAAAACACTATAAAACCAAGAGTATAGTAGAAGTAAATAGATTCTTCCGGAGGTAGATGAAAAAAAAGAGCGACAGATATGAAAGTGAGGAGTATATCAAGAATCAGCACTGGATGAAGTATATATTGACAAATACTTTAAAATATGAGTTGAGAAGGTGTGAGTTGTAAGAAAACAAATGAGGTGGATTTATAGAGAAATATCTGACAGAGAAATCAAAATGGATTATCGCATTAATTCGAAGAGGATCATAATTTCCTTAATCGCCGAATAATCAAATCCAATATAGATTACAAAGATTTTCTTTTCGGAGATCGATCGTGATGACGTCAAAAGATACGACGAATCACTATTATCTTATTTCATTCATTTACGATAACTTCACTCACACGTTTCGATTAATTGAATTATTTTATCCATTCTTCTTGAACATGATAAAACTCTATAATCGTTATAATAACATTCTCATTGTTAGTCATGACGACCTCTATCAAATTTCGGGGACGAAATTTCTTTAACGGGTAGGTACTGTGACGACCCAGAAATTTCCGACCAAATTTAAACTTTAATCTTTATATTATTCCGACACGATAAGCAAAGTTTGTTAAGTTAAATCTCAAAAATTTTAAACTGTGTTCATACATTCATTATAACCTCGACCAAATTCCGACGATTCACGAACCGTTATATATAAATAGATATGTATATGTATTATAACTTGAGAATATTAATAAAGTATTAAACGTATAATACCTTACACGAACGTATTTGTTTCAATATGATTTTCGATGAAATTAAAAATATATATTAAATGATTGAATTATCAGGAACATTGAATTATGATTACAAGTCTCTGTTGAGAGGTCCACTATGATTTGAGAAAATCTATTCCTCTTAACGATATTCAGAATAATTTGTAAAGCTATTTATAAATAAAAACAAAAAGTGTCATTTACGAAAGTTAGACAAAAGATAGTGGGGAATTGGTTTCCATAATATTCTATTAATTTAGTTTCAAAAGTACAAAGACGTTTTCAGTTTAAAAAGAACTTTATTATTAAAACGTATATAACTTTTATAAATATCTAGAACCACTTTTGACAACTCATTACTTAACCAGTATGATAAAGATAACGATATTTATATTTTATTTTATTAAATATATATAACGATTTAAATTAATATTATATATATGCGTATTATACGTATATAGTTTTATACTTTTACTATACTTTAACTTTACCTTTACTTTACTTTTACTTTACTTTTACTTTACTTTAACTTTAATAATTCACTTTAATAATTCACTTTAATAATTCATACTTTAATAATTCACTTTAATAATTCATACTTTAATAATTCACTTTAATAATTCATACTTTAATAATTCACTTTAATAATTCATACTTTAATAATTCATACTTTAATAATTCACTTTAATAATTCATACTTTAATAATTCACTTTAATAATTCATACTTTAATAATTCACTTTAATAATTTAAAAATCTATTATAAATAGAATTCAATAGGTTTCATTATTTCATAGAAACTTGAAAATATATTTCTCTAAACTCTCACAATCGAATTACATATATATATTTACTTAGTATTATTTCAAGATATTATTAGTATACATAAAATACTACGACAGAGTTATATTCAGACGATTTCAAAATAAGTTTTCAAACGGGATAGAGCTAAGGAAATTATGGGTTATAGCTATGGAGGTTATGGGTATTGTTCGAGGGTATTGCTCGTGAGGTCAACCTAACATTTATCATTTTCGTTGCGTCTACGTACTTTCCTGCAATATTGAATCACAATATTGATACGTTCGTGAATCCGAGACAAACCCTGCACTTGTTCAGTTCCGTCATATACATAATTGCTACGAAATACAGTATTGTGAGTTTCATTTGCTCCCTTTTTAATTGCTTTTGCAATATATATTTTTGGGCTGAGAATACATGCGCTGTTTTATAAATGTTTTACGAAATAGGCACAAGTACTAAAACAAATTCTATGTGGGTTTAAACCAGAAATATACCCTTAACTTGGTAACGTTAAACTACTTGTCTATGTACGGTAGGCGCGAATCCTAAAGATAGATCTATTGGGCCTGACAAACCCCATCCTGACTATGGGATGCTTTAGTACTTCGAGGTTATATTAAACACACCTGATCTGGTGTACTTCAGAGGGTAAAACATGAACGTTAAGGCTTGTTACCGGGTGCCTACAACTTATAGAATACTTTTATACACTTGCGAGTGTACATATATTTATAAACAGAAATCTTGTAGTCTATTACTATTACGAAAATGATTGATTATGATAAACTAATGAACTCACCAACCTTTTGGTTGACACTTTAAAGCATGTTTATTCTCAGGTATTAAAGAAATCTTCCGCTGTGCATTAGCTCATTTTAAGGATATTACTTGGAGTCATTCATGACATACTTTGAAAGACGTTGCATTCGAGTCGTTGAGTTCATCAAGATTAATATTAAGTCAATTATAGTTGGATGTAATATGAAATGGTATGCATGCCGTCAATTTTAGATGTAAAGAAAGTTTGTCTTTTAAAAACGAATGCAATGTTTGTAAAACGTATCATATAGAGGTCAAATATCTCGCGATGTAATTAACTATTGTGAATCGTTTATAATGTATATGAACGGATCCTTTCAATCAACTATTACCCAAATAGTATCAAAACCAATTGCAGTCCTTGGCAATTTAGTGATGAAATCCATGGTAATGTTTTCCCATTTCCATTCCGGAATTTCGGGTTGTTGAAGTAAACCTGATGGTTTCTAGGAGTGAAAAAGGTTATCATGGTGGGGAACCTTTAACCCCATGCACCCTTTGGATGCCAACTGTACGCGGGTCAGCACAGCCCCGGGCAAGTGTGGTCGGAACCAACCCCTGTCTCAGCGCCTAATACAACTGGTGGCCGAACCGAGATTCGAACCTTTGCCATCTAGGAGTGAATTGCCAATTGACTAGGTCAACTAAGCATTTTTGGGGCACGTCAAACATTCCCCTACATATTTAGCAACATCGGCTTTCATACCTGGCCACCAAAAATGTTTCTTGAGATCTTTGTACATCTTCCCCGTTCCAGGATGTATTGAGTATCTGGTTTTATGAGCTTCTCTAAGTACCATTTCTCTCATATCTCCAAATTTTGGTACCCAAATTCTTTCAGCCCTATACCGGGTTCCGTATTCCCGAATATTAAGATGCTTTTCCAATCCTTTGGGTATTTCATCCTTTAAATTTCCCTCTTTTAAAACTCCTTGTTGCGCCTCCTTTATTTGAGTAGTAAGGTTATTGTGAATCATTATATTCATAGCTTTTACTCGAATGGGTTCTCTGTCCTTTCTACTCAAAGCGTCGGCTACCACATTCGCCTTCCCCAGGTGGTAACGAATCTCAAAGTCGTAATCATTCAACAATTCAATCCACCTGCGCTGCCTCATGTTCAGTTGTTTCTGATTAAATATATGTTGAAGACTTTTGTGGTCGGTATATATAATACTTTTGACCCCCTATAAATAATGCCTCCAAGTCTTTAATGCAAAAACAACAGCACCCAATTCCAAATCGTGAGTTGTATAATTTTGCTCGTGAATCTTCAATTGTCTAGACGCATAAGCAATCACCTTCATTCATTGCATTAATACACAACCGAGACCTTGCTTTGATGCGTCACAATAAATCACAAAATCATCATTCCCTTCAGGCAATGACAATATAGGTGCCGTAGTTAGCTTTTTCTTCAATAACTGAAACGCCTTCTCTTGTTCATCCTTCCATTCAAATTTCTTCCCTTTATGCGTTAATGCAGTCAAGGGTTTTGCTATTTTGGAGAAATCTTGGATGAATCTTCTGTAGTAACCAGCCAATCCTAAAAATTGACGTATATGCTTCGGAGTTTTTGGGGTTTCCCACTTTTCAACGGTTTCGATCTTTGCCGGGTCCACCTGGATACCTTCTTTGTTCACTATGTGACCGAGGAATTGAACTTCTTCCAACCAAAATGCACACTTTGAAAACTTAGCGTACAGTTTTTCTTTCCTCAATAATTCTAGCACTTTTCTCAAATGTTCTTCGTGCTCTTGATCATTCTTTGAGTAAATAAGTATGTCATCGATGAAAACAATGACAAAATTATCAAGATATGGCCCACACACTCGGTTCATAAGGTCCATGAACACAGCTGGTGCATTAGTCAATCCAAACGGCATAACCATAAACTCGTAATGACCATAACGCGTCCTAAAAGCAGTTTTTGGAATATCATCCTCCTTTACTCGCATTTAATGATATCCAGAACGTAAATCGATTTTCGAATAAACCGACGAGCCTTGTAGTTGATCAAATAATTCATCAATTCTCGGCAGTGGATAACGGTTTTTGATGGTAAGTTTATTCAACTCTCTGTAGTCAATACACAACCTAAATGTACCATCCTTCTTCTTGACAAACAAAACAGGAGCTCCCCATGGTGATGTGCTTGGTCGAATGAAATCACGTTCTAATAGTTTTTGCTGTTGGCTTTGCAGTTCTTTCATCTCACTGGGTGCGAGTCTGTAAGGAGCACGAGCTATTGGTGCAGCTCCTGGTACAAGATCTATTTGAAATTCAACAGATCGATGTGGAGGTAGTCCCGGTAATTCTTTCGAAAATACATCGGGAAATTCTTTTGCGACGGGAACTTCATTGATGCTCTTTTCTTTAGTTTGTACTTTCTAGAAGTGTGCTAGAACAATATAGCAACCTTTTCTTATTAGTTTTTGTACCTTCAAATTACTAATAAGATGTAGCTTCGTGTTGCCCTTTTATCCGTACACCATTAAGGGTTCTCCTTCTTCTCGTACAATGCGAATTGCATTTTTGTAACATACGATCTCTGCTTTCATTTCCTTCAGCCAGTCCATGCTAACTATTACATCAAAACTCCCTAACTCTACTGGTATCATATCAATCTTAAATATTTCACTACCCAGTTTAATTTCTCGATTCCGGCATATATAATCAGCTGAAATTAATTTACCGTTTGCTAACTTCTCCATCTTGTCAATAGAGATATATAGATTTATTTTTAATAACAATTTAATTATGTCGTATATTATTATTTTAAGTTATTATATATACATATATTTATATTTATATGTATACACATTTATTTACAAATAATGGTTCGTGAATCATCGGGAATGGTCGAATGTCAAATGAACATATGAAACAGTTCAAAATTTTTGAGACTCAACATTACAGACTTTGCTTATCGTGTCAAAAATATTAAATCGTATAGAGGCTTTGATTTAAAATTAGTCGAAATTTTTCGGGTCGTCACACGACTTGACATCCGAAGTCGCTGGCTTAGGCCTAAAACGCGTTTTCTTAAGCGTAACGATAAAGATTTTAGTGGAGAAAAAGTCACCGTCAAAGGAAGTCGGGGGGCTTCGTACGAAGTCGCCAGCTTGGCACGGATTTCGAGGTCTATAAATACTGGCCGAATTTTACAGTTTTCAATGTACCTTTTCATTATATCTCTCTCTAGTTGCGAAATTCTGTAGTTTAGCTTTAGTTTAGGATTTCTTTTCAATGTAACGTTGTAATTTTGCATTGGAATTCAAGTTTCTTTCATTCAATCAAGGTATCTTTACTTTATTATTCTTGTATCTCTTTAATTATGTCTTTATTTACTGTTAACTGCTTATGTTCGTCTACAACTATGAACTAAACGTTCATAGTGGTTACTTGGACGAAAAATGTGAATTTGGGATTTTGAGATGAAGCCGCCGGCTAGACTGTTCGAAGCCGCCAGCTTAGACTATTCGAAGCCGTCGGCTGCCATGCTTCGCCGACTTCCATGCTTATTTCGTGCAGATTCTGGTTCTTTTCCAGATGTGTATGAGTATGTTTCTGTAATGATTGTTTGGATTGTTTATGTTTGCTATGATTCAATAACTTGTTTCCCATGCTTAATGATTAAATATTATGAATCTAGGATTAACTAGTCATTGATTCTATGATCTTATATTCAATTCATATCACTTGTTTAGATCTAGTCCATCAAATATAGTGTTTGGATTGCATGCAACTTAGGTAAACATCAATGGTAGTAATAAACTACATGAACATGAATCACACTTATATAATAGAATTCATTATTGTTTGACTTAATCGAAGAACCTTTGTTTATGTGTGTTTAATTGTCAATTGCATGAGAACTTGATTAAAATTAATTTTCAGCTAGTAACTTGAGTTGATCTGATTAAGTTTATTAGCTTATCTATTTCTAAGTCTAATTAAATGTTTCCTTGGATCCACATCAGGTTTAGGTAATATTGATCAAGTGATTATTTGAATGTCATGAATGAAGACATTAACTATGAACATCACTTAGTTAATGTATGCTTTAGGTCATACCTTATGAATGATATGCGACATTTAGCTTAACCTTTTAGGGATAATGATTGGTCTATGATTGTTATCTTGCTATTTGTTGATATAAGTTATGAATAATTAATATATTTCCCTTATGATTCACACGTCCTTGTAATCACTTCTCTTTCATATTGTTTATGTAATTTAAATCTTTATTCTATCTTTCCTAAATAGTTTATTAAAAGTTATCAAGAACATACATTCGATTATCTATTTCCTAAGAGATAATAATTCAAACAACAACCAAAAACATAATATATATTTCTAATTCTTTAATAAGAATTAGACTATAGAATAAAACAACAACTCTTATCTGCTTCCACGCTCTCTTGGGACGATAACCTAAAATACTACATCTGACTGGGTCTTGTTGCTCGTTAGGGTGTTAAAAGTAAAATAAAAGTTTTATAAATTTAAAGTTGAAAGATAAGTTAAGCACTACTGCACACACTTTTGACACATCAACTTTTTGGCTCCGCTGCCGGGGAACGCGGTAAATACGGAAATTGGATATAGTTTAGTTATTGATATTTCTTGAAAACAAGTGATGACGGTCTTCCTTTAGGGGAGAGTTGTTGGGGTTCCGATTTAAAGGCTCCTGCTCGAACCTAGATGCTGACGGTCACTTAAGTATTGAAAGATTCAATAGGCTGATTTATGTTTGATTATTCGTTGTGAAGCGATAAAAGTTATTCTATAAAATACTTATATATAATATTTATATTTATAGTTACTATCATAATTATTTAATATTAATTAAATTTAAGCATATTAATATAATATTAAATCTTAGTTTATTTATTCTGGGTGGAGAAATGACTTGTCTTTAAATAATTACTTGACTTTCTCTACTCTTATAGTGTTTTCACCGTGGGTGGATAAATGACTTGTCTTTATTCTCGGATAGGGGAATGATTTTCTACATATCACCTCCCCCATACACCACTCATGTGGTATTGGGTTTTTTGTTGTTGTTGTTGTTGTTGTTGTTGTTGTTGTTGTTGTTGTTGTTGTTTATTTATTCCTTCCATATTATAGTAAAATCTTAATTCTCTAAATCCACTTGCTAGAACATTTGAAAATGACAATTTTTTTTTCCAATACCACAACCTACCATTTCACCACCTATGTTATTCGAGGTGGAAAGGTTGCTAGAAAACACTAGGTTAATGGAAACTGCTCAAATTTTAAGGTTATATGACATTGATTCTTCTCTTGAGGAAGACTTTCGGGAATTAATGGATGTAGACACGGGAGATGTCACACCTATAAGTATTAATGATAAAGATTTAGATGCCGAGTTTGACGAGTTTATTAAGGTCAACATAAATGATGAATCCGAGGATGAACTGTTTGAAATATTTATTAAGAAAGAACTTATACCGAAAACACCACTTGAAATATGTATAACTCCGATAGACTTCGTGTATCCTCAAGAAATTATCAGATATGAAATAGTATTTAAAGACCCGTTTTGGCAAGAACCCGCAACAAAAACAAACTTATTGACAATGGGAAACTATTAATTGACACTCGGGTTAATTTCAAAATTTTGAACAAACAGCAAATTAAATATATCTTTACAACCCGAAGTGTTAATGATTGGTTAACGTTACTAATTCGTCGAACGTTTTCCACCGATTTTATATGTTGCCCTATAAGTGTAGGGAAGTTAAACGCTACTAAGAAAAAATTTAAATGGGGTCCAGTCAAGTTTATGACTCGTTAATAAAGAAGAACGTATTTATTTCCTTTTTATTAGTGATTATTTGAATAAATGGGGTGATTGGGCGAGTATTCTTCAAATTCAACTTCTGCAACTATCCTGTAACTACAATCTACTTCCAAGTAACATCATTTTTCTCCCTATTTACTATTATTTATCTTTCTTATATTTTTATAAATCTGATTTATGCTATTTAGGACATAACATGAAATAAGCGTGGGGAGGGGTGAATTCTTCACTTAATTAAAAGCCTAAGATTTTTTTTATTTTTTTTTAAAATTGTTAAGGAAGTACTAATAAAATGAGGTTTTTTTGATCACACTTGATTTTGTTTGTCCTACATTATAAAAAAGTGTTGCTTTTAGATTAATAATTCATACCCTTAAAAGTAACTAGTTTTTAACTCCCTATATGGTGAAATTTTTAAATTTTGAGATGGAATAAATTATAAAAAAATATAAAACAAATAAAATTAAGGTAATGTAGATGATAAAGAAATATTTAGGATTTTATTAGCCTTTTTTTTCTAAAATCAATTTAAGCTAGTACCCAGGCCATTAGCACTTGAATACATATCCAAATTGCTAACAAAATTTCAATTAGTTACCATTAGAAACCTAAACCTTTTTAGGAATAACCCAATTAAACCAAATTCCTATTCCTAACCCTATTTTTGGAAGTAAATTCTTAGTCAAACTTATGTCTTTTTATTAATTTAATCTTAAAATAATAATAGAACTACTCTCAACTTCGAGATCAGACTACTTGTTTAAGATAGGAAGTAAACGCCAAATATTGTGAAATGATTGCAAACTTATAGCCACTACTATATGGCATAATAAGCATGGACCACTGAGGCAGCAAAAGAGTCTCAATGAGGACCAACTTAGAAATTTTTTTGCCAAATGCTAAGCATGAAAACAAAAGAAATGAAAAGCAAAAGAGCCCAATGAAGGCCAATAAGAGTAATGAGAGCGAGAGAAAAGAGTTCCAATGAGAACCACACACCTTTAAAAACTCTAGTTAGAAATTAAAGAGTCCAATGATGACTAACTGTTGTATAAATCTGGATTAATGAACATTAGGATCACTTGTACTCCTTGGTCTGGTTCAGACTAGTTCTTATAATAATAACTAAACTTTAATGATTAGACATCTTTTTGACTTTGCATTTTGCTTCCGCTTTTACACCTATTTTATATCTCGTGTCATGACTAACCCAATAAACCAAATTCTGATTAAACTACCCATTTAATATTTCTTTTGATACATTACCTAGGTGATATTCATAAATAAGTGTTAATCTTTCAAAAGATTCTTAAAGATAATTTCCGGTTGAAAACACAAGATTAACCAATGTATTGTAAAAAACAACTCATTAAATACTATGTTTGATAAAATTTCCTAGGGGAATATACTTTTAAATGTTTAAATCTTTATTTGCTTGAGGAAAACCAAAGCTTAAGTGTGAGGGAATTTGATAACTCCTAAATTATACATGTTTTTGAATACATTTTAAGGAATAATTTTGGCATTCTAAAGTCATTTTAAGTACTTTAACATACAAAAACGAATAAAATGAAGAAAAATGTATTTTAAGGTTTTATTTGAGAAATGTGTTAAAATAGGACTAAAAACAGGGAAAAGGGACTAAGTATTGAAGAAATAATGAAAATCTGCGTGATGTCACCGTTTTGGCCATATCTTGAGCATCCGAACTCCGTTTTCGAGGAGCCACCTGTCAAAACGACCGCAAGACAAAAATATACAACATAATGGAGGAAGCTGCCGGCTTAGTTAAAGGGAAGTCGCCGGCTTGGCCAAGGAAGGCGCTGGCTTCAGTCAAAAAGTTAACATTTTGCCGGACAAGTTTTTCTTGGCTTCCGAGCTCAAATCTGAAGTGAAGCCGCCGGCTTGACATCCGAAGTCGCCGACTTGGTCCTAAAATGCATTTTCTTGAGCGTAACGATCAAGTTTTAAGTGGAGAAAAATTCACCGTCAAGGGAAGCCGGGGGCTTCGTACGAAGTCGCCGGTTTGGCACGTATTTCGAGGTCTATAAATACTGGCCGAATTTTACAGTTTTCAATGCCTTTTCATTATATCTCTCTCTAGTTACAAAATTTTATAGTTTAGGCTTTAGTTTAGGGTTTCTTTTCAATTTAGCGTTGTAATTTTGCATTGGAATTCAAGTTCATTCAATCAAGGTATCTTTACTTTATTATTCCCGTATATCTTTAATTATGTCTTTATATACTGTTAACTGCTTCTGTTCGTCTCCAACTATGAACTAAACATTCATAGTGGTTATTTGGATGAAAACTGTAAATCTGGGATTTTGAGATGAAGCCGCCGGCTAGACTGTTCGAAGCCGCCTTCTTAGATTGTTCGAAGCCGCAGGCTTCCATGCTTATTTCATGCAGATTCTGGTTCTTTTCCAGATCTGTATGATTATGTTTCTATAATGATTGTTTGGATTGTTTATGTCTGCCATGATTCAATAACTTGTTTTCCATGCTTAATGATTAAATATTATGAATCTAGGATTAACTAGTCATTGATTCTATGATCTTATATTCGATTCATATCACTTGTTTAGATCTAGTCCATCAAATATAGTGTTTGGATTGCATGCAACTTAGGTAAACATCAATGGTAGTAATAAACTAGATGAACATGAATCACGCTTATATAATAGAATTCATTATTGTTAGGCTTAATCGAAGAACCTTTGTTTATGTGTGTTTAATTGTCAATTACATGAGAACTTGATTAAGATTAATTTTCAGCTAGTAACTTGAGTTGATCTGATTAAATTTATTAGCTTATTTATTTGTCAGTCTAATTCAATGTTGCCTTGGATCGACATCAGGTTTAGGTAATATTTATCAAGTGATTATTTGAATGCCATGAATGAAGACATTAACTATGAACATCACTTAGTGTAACAACCCGCCTTTTTCCGTTTACTTTCGTTTATTTATTTTGAAGTCCGTTATTAAATTATAACATCACTCGTTAAAAAATGCGTATTTAAAATAATTCGTATGGTTAATTCATGCCCCCGCTTTTAAACTCGAGGGACTAATTGTGCCAAATGGCCAAACTTGACCAAGGGAGTCAACTAGTCAAACTCTTCTCCTCCACTCACTCATTCACCTCCCCATTTTCTTTTTACTTCCACTTTTACTCTCAAACTCCCAAATCAAAGAATCATCATCTAAATTCGATCTAGCAAGCCAACATTAAAATAAATTACATATTTGGAATCCTTGCATCTTCCTCTTCAATTCCATACCAATTTCATCTCTTTTGGATAACTTTCTAAAAACTCTAGATTTCATGGTCTTAGTGTTTTTAACTTAAAAGTGTGTTAATTAGTGTCTATAGCTTAAGCCTAACATGAATATGTGATTTAATTGCTTGTTCTTGTCGTTTTGGTGCAACTAGCTTAAACTTGAAAAATGACTTGTTTAATCTTGAGATTTGCTTGATTAAATGTTGATAGATGTTAAAGTGCATGTATTAAATGTGTTACTAGTATCACTAGCTTCAATTTGGTATGTAGGTTGACTTGGAAAGACTCCAACAACATGATTGATGAATTTATGATTTTTGGTTAGGGTTTGGTAGCCTTAAATGTGAATTTTGATGCATTAAATGCTTTGAAATGTTGTTTGTAAGTGTTTAGTAGTATTGTATGCATAATTACCTACGAAACGGCGTCTTATATATGTGTGGTAAGTTTTCGAATCATTAATTGCATTTATGAGCTTGAAACATTAAATGGTGAGCATTAAATGATCACTCGACGAGAATTTAGTTATTGTGAATGTGGGATTTGATTGATGAAATGTGCTTAGTTATATTCCTCGTTAAATTACCTTTTCAACGATGTATGGCATGCATTTTAAGTGTTTACGGTTCATTAGTTGTGTTAAAATGATGTTTGGTTCGAGACTTGAACACTTGAAACAGCCCAGGGATCAGCCCACGTGTATTGCCGCGGTATTTTCCGTAAACATCGTTGAAACAGCCCAGGGACTTGAACACTATGAAACCTTTGGCGCGGCGCGGCATTTGCCTGGAAAAGGGGCTGTTCAATTTCGCGTTTTCACGTTTAAATCCAACTATGCTACACACCTCTGATTCACATGTAACTTGTTCTAACATGCTCATATATGATTATATAACTCAGAAAAATTGTCCGAGACCCGACCCGAACGTGTTGACTTTTTCGTTGACTTTGACTTGACCAAAGTTGACTTTTATTCAAACTTAACCAATACTTTATTTAATCGTTATAACCTTTCTCTTATACTTGATTCTTGCATGCAACTTGACAACTTGATTCACATGCTATATAATCGAGTCATAACAAGCCATAGGACTAATTGAACAACTTTGACCGACTTCATACTTTACCGATATTGATACGACCTATTTTTTAGGTCAAGACTAGCATTCATTCTTGCATACGTTTACTTTGTGAAGTACCTATATACTCGTGCACTCGAGGTGAGATCATAGTCCCATCTTTTCAACAACTTTTATTCTTTAAATCATGGGATGAGAAATATATACGTTTTATACTTTTATACTTTGAACACAAGTACGGAAACAAACATTCTACATGCGAGTTAGAACAAAAAGTCTCAATTCAATTATCATTAGTTACACTTGTAGGGTGTAAACGTGAACTTATGTTGTGTGGATCCATACGGGCTTGACGCACCCTCATTCGGATGGTTCGCTACCGTTAGCGGATGAAATATATTTTCGGGTATAGTGTAGGTTCTAACACTATGATAACAAGGTTCGTAAAATAGTTAAGTCTTGATAATTGGGTGCTCGCGAACGTACAACAACTTTGGAATGCAAACGCTTTGGATAATCAACTTTATATTAAATCTTGTGGTTCAATACAACATATTTACTAAACCTATGATTTCACCAACGTTTTCGTTGACAGATTTTTCTATGTTTTCTCAGGTCCTTGAATGCTATGTGTTACATGCTTCCGCACACTATTTTGATACTTGCTTGGATGTCGAGTATACATGCATACATGGAGCGTCTTTTGACTTTACTTTAAATTGTGTCGCATAGGTTTCGTTTGTACTTTAAATGTTGTAACGTATCTAGTTGTTAAACTACTCTTGTAAACTTTGAAACATCTTTACATTTGAAATAAATGCGACATATTTTGGTCAAACTTTGTCTTAAAGAATTATGACCATGTTATGGGACCTAAGTTGACGGCGCCGTCAATGACTATTTTATCGGGTCGTCATACTTAGTTAATGTATGCTTTAGGTCATACCTTATGAATGATATGCGATATTTAACTTAACCTTTTAGGGATATTGATTGGTCTATGATTGTTATCTTGCTATTTGTTAATATAGGTTATGAAATAATTAATATATTTCCCTTATGATTCACACGTCCTTGTAATCACTTCTCTTTTATATTGTTTATTTAATTTAAATCTGTATTCTATCTTTCTTAAATAGTTTATTAAAAGTTATCAATAACATACATTCGATTATCTCTTTCCTAAGAGATAATAATTCAAACGACAACCAAAAATATAATATATATTTCTAATTCTTTAATAAGAATTAGACTATAGCATAAAACAACAACTCTTATCTGTTTCCACGCTCTCTTGGGACGATAACCTAAAATACTACATCTGACCGGGTCTTGTTGCTCGTTAGGGTGTTAAAAGTAAAATCAAGGTTTTATAAATTTAAAAGTTGAAAGATAAGTTAAGCACTACTGCACACACTTTTGACACATCAGTCACTATGATAGAGACAACTTGAGAATATAAGTCGAGTAGAGACGTGAGTTACAGTGCTGAAAGACGGCAACAAAGCAATTCACTCTCCACTCACTTAGCCCATGTAAAAGTTTTGGCCTTAAAATAAAAGTGGGAAAAACCTACTAATTAACCTATTTTATCTTTTGGTTTCGGGTTGAAATTGAAAGAAGATGGGTTCGTAATCCAAGCAAGC
The DNA here is from genome assembly GCF_046630445.1 of Rutidosis leptorrhynchoides. NCBI lineage: Eukaryota > Viridiplantae > Streptophyta > Magnoliopsida > Asterales > Asteraceae > Rutidosis > Rutidosis leptorrhynchoides. The sequence continues at coordinate 132,225,628 of NC_092335.1, forward strand.
CAGTCTAGTTTGATGTTTCTACCTCTACAATTAATCCAGTCGAAACTCTTGGCTTGGATATTCGCAAGTAATTTTGGGATACTTAAAGCATTGTTACCGAAGACATGATCATTACGATTTTTTTAAATATAATAGGATGTCACTCAAACAATCGCTTGCCAAATTAACGAGCCCGTTTTGGATTTGGTAAGAGGCGTGGAGCCTAAAGCAAGGTCCGTATAGTTTCAATAGAGAGATTATCATCCAATAGCGGACTTTTTCCCAAATATTCACCGCGGTTTTGCAAGTGACAAGGGACTGTTGGATATTTTTAATTCCATCATCACACACTGGGCATCGAACGGTGTGTAGATCAATACCCCTATTATCGAGTCTGGTTCTAACCGGGAGCTTGTTTTACTTCGCGCGCCAAATAAAAATCCCTATTTTTTGGGGGATTAAGGGGTTAAGTATGGTTGTGTCAGGTAGCAGTGTATTTGCAAAGGTAAAGTCAGTGAGGATGTTCATGAGTGACGATGAAGAGAATTTCCTACTTTTATCGTGTTTCCAAGTCCACACATCAGGTTTGTTAAAAGAAGGGGAGTAAGCAAGTAATTCCTCTTCCAGCTTTCTAAGGTCAGTAGAGGCCTTCCACCTGGGTATCGAGGCCCATTCCCAGGTAAATGAAGGCCCACATGCTGTTCATGAAATTCTATCCGCGACAGTGGCCGGTTTGGTGAGCTCGAGCCTATGCAATCTCGGAATGTTTTCACACCAATTTTTGTCCCAAAAACTCGTATCCGAACCTGAACCTACAACTTTGACAAATGCATTAGAAATATCACACCCTAACTTGTTTAGGGTGTGTTCGATCTTTAAAATAAAAAACGAAGTTCTACCCGAGAATTTTTTAAGGTCAAGATCCGAGGAAGGTGTAATGCACCCTAACCCGCCATTCGGTCCATAAATACTTTTAATTACTTTCACCCAAAGAGAGTTTTTTAAAGTTAAGAATCTTCACCACCATTTTGTTAAGAGTACTAGATTTTTAAATTTAAGAATCCTAACATTTAAACCTCCGGAATCATAAGGTAGAGAGATTAGGTCCCAGTTTACCCAAGCCATTTTTGTTGTTGTTAAAAGACCCACCCCAAAAAAAGTCACGACGCATACCTTAGAGTTCCTTAATAACACGAGCGGGTGCCTTGACGAGTGAAAAATAATATAAAGTAAGGCTATTTAGGACCGCTTTTATGAGGGTTAAGAGAACTCCGAATGAAATGGATTTGGCTTTCCAAGTAGATAGCCTTTTTTTTTTAACTTTTCAAGAACGGGAAGCCAATTATGGTAAAGTTAAAGGTTTGCACCAATCGGTAAACTGAGATAATTGAAGAGGAAAGACCCTTCCTTACACCCGAACCATGAGGCAAGTATATTAGATTCCTCTTTAGAAGTCACGATATCGTACGCACAACTTTTACTCAAATTGATTTTAAGACCCGAGAGATTTTCGAAACATTTTAGAATTTTCAAGATGTTCCTAACTTCGACGTTATTCCATTTACCAAAGATAATCGTGTCGTTGGCGTATTGTAAATGAGACACGGTGATCTTATCCTTTCCCACTTCAACCCCTTTTATAAGACTTTTATTTATGGCTAGTTTAAGTAAGTAGTTTAAGCCCTCACTTGCCAAAATAAAAAGAAACGGAGAAAGTGGGTCTCCTTGTCTAACGCCTCTTTTAGGAAAAAATTGGTTGGTCGGTGAGCCATTTATAAGAATTGAAATAGAGGTGGACGCTAGACAAGCTCGAATCTAATTGGTCCATTTAGTCCAAAACCCATGAAATCCATCAATATCGATAGAAAATCACAATCTAAACAATCAAAGGCTTTTTCAAAATCTACTTTGAAGATAAAACTTTTTTGTTTTTTTGCTTTAAGTTCCTCAACAGGTTCGAGAGCAATTAGAATGCCATATAAGGTGTATCTATCACTTATAAAGGCACTTTGCTCGACCTAAATTAACCACAGTATTACCTTTTTATTTCTATTGGCAAGTAATTTGGACAAAATTTTATAATAGCTACCAATAAGACTTATAGGATGGTAATTTGAGAAATTTAACGGGTCACTTACCTTGGGGATTAGCGTGATGAATGAGGCATTGCAACCGTTAGAAATTGTTTCATTTTCCCAAAACCAATTTAAAGCATTCACGAGGTCTTCTTTAATGATGTCCCAATACTTGGTGTAGAAGAGTGTGTTGAAGCCATCCAGACCGAGGACTTTGTGTTTGTCGCAACTTTTTATAGTTTGAAGAATTTCTGTTTCACAGAAGCGGGCTTCTAGTTTTTCAACCATATGACTATTCAAACACGGTCCATCCCAATCATTAAGTTTAAGACAGTCAGATGTCATATTTTTAAAGAGTGAAGTAAAATGGGAGAGTGCTTCTTTCTTTATATCCTCGGGCTTTGTTGACCATATCCCTTCTATGTTCACACCATGAATGTTGTTCTTTTACTGCCTTCTACGTATTACGGAGTGAAAGAATCTAGTGTTCTCGTCCCCTTCCAAGGCCCATTTGAAGCAGGCTTTTTGCTTTAGCATTTCATTCTGAGCTTTTTCTTTTTGAATAATTTTTCACGACAATCCATCCATTCTTTTATTTGAGTTTCATTTAGGTCATCCTTTTCAGCTCTCCCGGCTATTTACCAAATCAGTTAACTCCTCTATTTTTGCTTTTAATTTCCCTGGATAGGTTGAGTACCATTTTCGGAGCTCGAATTTGACATTTTTTAATTTATCACGGAATATGAAATTGGGCTTTTTTCTCTTTACATCCATTGACCAAGCTGTTTTAATTACCTCAGGCACCTCTTTATTCTTCAACCATTCATCAAAGACTTTAGTGGGTTTTGGGCCGAAATCTAAGTCACCTTCTTTCAGGATTATTGGGCAGTGGTCTGTGTGCTTTTTATTTAAAACCATAGCGTAAGTATTTGGCCACTATTGAAGAAAATTCTCGGTGATCAAAAATCTGTCAAGCTTGCTAAATTCTCGTGTAGTTCCTCCCTCCGAGAGGGACATCGATTAAATTGTTATCTTTAGTGAAGTTATTGAATCATTTGGCACAATATTCAAGGAAATTAGTGTTCTTTCTTTCCAACTTGGATCGTACCTCATTGAAATCACCTACCAGAACCCACATTGCTTTATCATAATTCATAACATCACGAAGGTCATCTCACATTTTCTTTTTTTCATCATTCGTATGAGGGCCATAAGCGTTGACTATTATAAGTTCGGTACCTGCATCTTTCCATATTCCTTTTACCGCGATAAAGGAGTCTCGTTCAACAACACGGTTAGCAATAAACAAATTAGAGTCCCAACCAGTGAGAATCCCACCCGAATTTCTTGAAAAGCGAAATCTTTGAACCAGTTTATTTTGTTTTTATCATCCTTTCCTAAACCTCTAATGTTAAGAGACATAATCTTCATTGAAAAATTAATTAAAAAGAAACACGAAGAGAGGAAAACATACCTATTGGGGTTTCGGTTTCCTGGACAGGCCAAGAATCGAGCCCACTTCATTGTAGCTCCGTAAATCATCTGAAAGTATTTGTTCCGTATGCATTCTGCTGTTGTTTGAAATTGAATTGGGCTTTACTCTGCTGCTATTACATTTAATTTTGGGAATTCTTGCTTTTGCTTTGGCATTCATGATTTTTGAGTGACCACTCCATTTTTTAATATTTTCCCACGTGTTACCGGAAGAGATGGATTTGGATGGTGTTTTGTCATGACAAGTTTTACGCTTCTTATTTATGTTTACCTTCTTATCAGATTTCGTTAATTTAGGGTCCTTAGGTTGGTTAATTGAGGGGTTATCTAGGGTTTTCATTGGCAGTTGGGGTTGGGAATCGAAAGAGAAGATCGATGGTATGTCTTTCCTAGGTTTAACTGTTACTGAAGGGGAGATATTTTCTATATTCGCAACAGGCTTTGAAGGCATTATTGGGCTAGAGAGGAAAGAATTAAAACAATTGTTTGCCAATCCTAATGGGTCGACAGTTATTGGGCTGCTAAAGTTGTTTACTGGGTGAGGTTAAGGGTTTATTGGGCTTGTTGGTGTTTCGTTTGATGGGCTGGGGGTTTCAAGATTAATTGGGGCCTGGTTAGCTTGTTTAGGGTTCGAGTAAGCATTAAGTGGATCTGACGGGTTAGGTAGACTATCTGGTACCACTTCATTTAGGTTTACCTGGAAGTTGGTAATTGAATCGCCATTCTAAATTGAATCATCATCCTTTAATACTCTTTCCTTTTGGTAACTTCCAATACTTTCGATTTCTCCTAAAGTTCGATATTCAGCTATATCATTTAATTTTTCATGACCGTTTGGTGGGGACTTTTCAAGGTCATCATTATTATTGAATTTGTAAGCTGACGTGTCATGTCTTTTGGAGTGGCTGCCCTCACCGGAATCCTTTCGATTATCATCTGCCGGAGGAGGCATATCATCGTCGCCATTCTCTGAGTCCGACTGTGAATAATCCGAGTGAAAATCTTAGTTGCTATTTGTGTCCGTTTGAGTTTCATTATCACCTTGTTCTTCCATATCGATTTCAACAATACAGCTGGAGTCTTCGATAATTTGCACATAAAAAACTTTGCCACTAGTTGTTGTTACCTCTGCTATAGTTTTCATAAATTCATGACCCCAGAGCTTAACCAGGACTTTACCCATTACCAGGTTTTGATTTCCGGTAAAGTTTTAATTTTGGAAATAATATACTGGACCGTACCATTCTGCTAGATGATTGGAAATAAAACATTTCTCCATGGTGACCCATTTTACACATAGCCATGTGAGCCTAGATGATTGGAAGCATTTATACTTGAGTTTTCTCACATTCTTAAGCCATTGCCTGACTATGTGGTTTTCTGAATTTAGTATGTTGCTAACCGTTTCTTCATTGTCGAAGGAAAGGCAAATATCCAGGCCCCCTAAATACTTGATATTAGACTCTGTTAATCCTTCAACTGAGCAAAGGGTAGGGAATTGTTCAATGAGATTGATGTTAATAATTTCCCTGATTATTGAGTGCTCAAGCAATTTCTTGTTTGATTCTTATTCATCAATATAGATTCTCCGGGTAATATTATCTCGTTTATGGGGCGTTTCATTTAGGACTTGATTGTATATGCGTTCGTCTCTGGGGCCTATTTTAGTATGTTGATTACTTGTGTTGTTGAGAGGGTGTTTTCGGGTTTGCTGAGACTTAGGAGGATTAGAGTGGATGGGTGGGTTAGGAATGTTTTAGTGGAGTTGTGACGGGAACTAGGGTTGTGATTGGTTTTTGGTTGTTCAAGTGGCCTCTTTTCTAGCGTGGGCCCGATATGCTCTTAACCAGTTCTCTCCCAGGTAGATGGTATTAAGTCTGCAAAGGAGATGGTTTATGTCTTTTATCCCTGCAAATCTTATAAATCCAAACTTTTTCCCATTTTTAGTAACTTGTTAGGAGGGATGAACACATCTTTTACCAACCCATATCTCTTGAAAAAGGTTAGCAGATCGTTTTCAGACCAGTGATCGGGGTGATTAAAGAACATAATGGAAACAGGTTCGGAAGAATCTGTGGATGTTTGATTGTGGATGGGGATGTTGTTGGGATAGGTAGCGAAGGAATGGTTGTGTTTAGGTGCATAGGAGTTTGGATGATTACGTTTTCCGAATCTGTTGATTAAGTTCCGTAGTCTATTTTTTTCGTGATTAGGTATGTTTTTTTTTCGCGTGACTTTGATCCATTCACCATCTTCAGCTTCGTTGATTGAGTGAGGTTTGGTGATCGGAATCCATTTTTTGCTTGCCGGAAGGGGTGTGAAGGGGTAGGTGGGGAGAGGGAAGTACATGTTTTTATCCTGTCTAATATGAAAATGAGAAGAACTGGTTTAGTCCCTCATTAAAGCACAAACTTTGCATATCAGCGATTTATTATTAACTTGAAAAAAAAAACGTAAGGTTGTCTTTTTTTAAGGGCATTATTAAATTTACTGGCGGAGCATTACTCACCTACCCAATCATATCCAGGAAATTACAAGTCAGGCTTATTTCTACACTCGTTAAAAGGAAAACCTCATGATATTGCAGCCAAGAAAGTTTAATCTTGAATCTTGATTTGTGTTAACTTTATGTTTTCTCTTTTGGGAATCAACAAATAATGTACTTATTAATAGGTTCACATCAATATTAGAATTTTTATCATTTTTTTGGATAAAAGCTAAAGGTATTGCTATTTCAAACTTGAATAATAGACTTTGTAGTCCAATTTTCTAAAGTTCTAATACGTTGTTTTAACTTCGTACTAGTTTTTTAAAATATATTTTGTCATTCAAAAAAATATCTTTAATTAAAGATCATTTAGAAATAATAGTAAATGATTGAGGTCTTTTCTCTTCGGATTATACAAGAAAATAAATATTTGTTTCGAAATTACACAGTTTAATTTTTTTTTTTTTTTGAAAAGCAAGTAAATATTATAAATGTTGGTCCCTTGATAACAACAGGAGTATTGTAGAGGGGGGGGGGGGGGGTGAATACAATTTCTTTTAAGATAACTTAACAGTTAAACTCGATTAGTATTCAAGCATGCAAATAAGTAGAGTCACAGGTAATTTTCAATAGTTATTCTTTATTGATTGAATCACAAAGAATCACAACTATCCTTGGCAAAATGATAGTTGGTTGATACAGATTACCTAGATTATAGCTAAGAGGTAAACTAACAGCTATTACACGTTTTGACTCTATAAAAATAAACCCACACCACTAGTTGTTACAATAGTGGATACAACAATTTATAGTAGTCCTATTAACCGTGTAATGGTTCTATTGTCCACTGGTACATAGGATGTCTGTACTTGTGGAGACAACTATATCAGAGAGCATGCTCTCTTCTTTCCTCTTTGGTAGCTATTTGCAGGAACACCCCAATTCGGTTTGGCACCACTATTTGATTAAACAAATAGAATGTTGTGTTCCCTAGGTGATGACAAAGTATAACCCATGTCTGCACATGCGTTAAACTTCTGCATTCCCACGTGGTCTTGTAAGGTCACTTGTCAGCCGCCGACGCGTGTCCTTTTCTGTTCAACTTTGTCTTTGATTGCTGTTGAATAGTACCATTGATGTAGACCACTCGGGAAACTACTATGCTTATAATGGAGCATAGTTGTCTTGTGTAGTGGGCTGCATTCCAACTGTGCTGGTTCTTCATTGCTGAGCCACTTCATGTTCTTGATTAGCTGAGTACACATCATGTGCTGATTGAAGAACACTGTCTACCTTGTGCTGGTAGACTGAGCAGCAAACTAAACACTTGACACAGCAATATCTGCTGTCTATACATGAACAAACTTTTGCTGACTGCACATAACATTTTAGTGCAGATAAATTACAGTTTTATCATAATTAAATCCTTAATTATTTTGGGGACTCAACAATCTCCCCCTATTTGATGATGACAAAACCTATGACATACAGAGAAAACACTAAAGTCAGCACCGAGGGACCTAATGAAAAATAGGCAGTAAATTTGTCCCTTTTTAAGTTTGTTTTTGGGATCTTTTGCTGAGTTATCCATATCTTATAATTTGATATTATTTTGAAGATAAACTCATTTCACTTTCATTACAACACAATATGTACAGTAATTACAACAACAGCAGAATGAAAAGTGAATTAAACAAAAGATATAATTTGAGCACATAGGAGACTACCTATCTTTATCTTTATCTCGTTCTTCTTCAGATAGCTCCTCTTGTTTAATTCTCCAGGCTTCTGGGAACAGATAAGGTACATCAGCAGGGTCAAATACAGGGATATGAGGAGGTAGAATGATGGGGCCTCTTCCGGTTGGTCCTTCACCAGTAGATTGCTTTCCTTTAGGCTATTGAGAAAGGACCTCTTCTACATTCACCACTGGTGCATTCCCAAACCTTGTTGCTTTCTTGAAGAGCTGTTGGAGTTCAGATTTAAGTGTATTTTTAATAACACTTTCACCTTTACCAATGAAATACTCCAAGATCTCCATCCATTCACTAAATCCAAGGGATCTTAACTCATCATAGTTTATTCTCTCTTGAACCTTATTCTCCTTTATGACATTAAAAGCTCGTTTTGACCCTCTGTTCACTTTGATGATCCTGCTGAGATTTGATCTTCTATTCATCACATCACCATACCTACTCCTATAATAATGATCAGGAAATTCACTGGTACGAACAAATTCTATAGGAGCAGTAGCAGGTGCTTTCTCAGCAGCTTCCATCTTATCAAATGCCTTATCCTGTTCTTTGACAATGGCTTTGGCTAATTCTAGGGACTCAGCCTCTTGCTTTCTATCAGCAGCCAATTTGTCTTCTATATCCTGGAGCCTTACCCTCTCAGCGAGTTCAGCATCCTCCCTTCTTTGAATTTCAGCTTGTAGGCCCAACAAATAATAGTCGGGAGTGATTTTCAGGGATTTTGCTGTTTCAATCATCTTTCTACCCTCTTCAGTTCTAAGGGCAGCACGATACTCCCATAGATCCATACCCAGCTAGTGAGCCTCTTGAAATTGATCTTTCTCCTCATCAGTAGAGAGCCTTTGACTACTGTTGTTTAAGTATACACCAATTTCAATGCCATAAGTCAAGGCAGTGATGTAGAGTGGCTAATCAAGGGGATGATACAACAACCTAACTTGGCGTATCCTTTTGTTAATAGCAGCTTGTCATTGCTCAAGCAATTCTTGTACAGTGATCTCCAGCCTGTAAGCATCTCTTTCATCTGGATTCATTTTAAATAAGTCTGGCTCACCACGGGTAACTGAATCATCTTCCCAAGTTCTGTGTTTACCATGACGTTTTGGGAAATATGGGGGATACATGATTGATTCACCTATGCCAGATGAACTCACTGGAAACTGATTGACACGATTATCCTTTGTTCTGTTAAAATAAGTGAGGGTCTGGGGAAAGATAGGTGATTGAACAAATAAGTGATCTCCACTACCCCAGACTGTAAAGTCGGCAGGATTAACCGTATCATCATCTTGATTAGCACCCAGCTCAACCACCTTGACTGGGTCTTCAACACTTGTAACACCTAGCAGCAAACTTCTGGCTGGGTCTTCATTTACAGCACTCCTTACCGTGTCTTCAGTACCAACTGACTGATTAGTATCAGCTGGTACAACCACCTCAGTATCTTCATCAGCTGCCTCAAATAAGGGTCCTTTCCTTAGGGGCTGATTGTCCCTAGGAGCATATTTCACCCTTTGTTTGTCTATGGGCATGGGTTCAGCTGATGGTTCTTATGTTGATAGTGGCTCAAGTGGAGGCAGGTAAGGAACAATAGCAAGATGCTCCCCCTGAATATCATCATCATCAAGATTGATTATTTCTGCTAGCTTATGTTGTGTAGCTGGCTGTGCAGAAGATTTTGGGCGAGAAGATGGGCTGGTTTCTAACATAGCATCTAACCACTTCATAAAAATGTCAGCTCTAACTCCTCCCCCTGACTCAGTAGATGCAAGATAATCTTTCATTTCTTCAGGAGTCATCCATTTGATCCTGTCTGCTCGCTCAGCATACAGCTTTGCCTTCTTTTTGTCGTATTTGACCATGAATTTAGCATTTCTTTTTCGTGCATCCTTTTTGAATTTATCAATGCCAATCAGGTCATCATCAATATCCCTCTTTTTTGGGGTCAGCCATCTCCTTTGCTCAATTTTGTGGCATTTAAGAGTAACATAAGCATCCCATTTGACATTGAAGGCATCATTTAATTCTTGCTGTCTCTTCTGATGTCTCTCCAGTTTTCTTTTCATTCTTCTTTCAATAGTTTGAGAGACAACAAAAGCTTCAGCAACAGCCAATACAGAAGCATCACTGGGCTTACTGCCAGAACCAATATCATCCACTGATGTGGCTGACACACTGGGGTGAGATTCACCAGCTGCCTGTACACCAGCTTCAGTATGAGCGTTGCTGGGCTTAGTAACAGAGTCTTGACCAGTAGAACCATCACCACCATCACCATCACAATCCCTTCTTGGTTGTTTTGGAGCCTTTTCATGCTCATGCTCCCCTCTGATTGTTTTCTCTTTTTGAGTTTCTTTTTAGATTTCTTCTCCCCCTTTTTGTCATCAGCAAGGGCAGAGAGGTGAACATGGGAGACCTGTGCATCAAGGTCACTATCTGAATCTGGAACAGAGAATGCAAAATTGTTCCAGTCAACAACTTCAGGAGTAAGATGGGCACCAGGATCCATGCCAAATTGTCGAAGAAGGAGGTTGGAAGACCTAACTTCATTCCTTGCAACACCCATAGCCATCTGTTCAACAATAGCCCTAACATCACTTTGTAGGGTAGTCAGTCGGTGCATATTTTCAACCATTTGAACATAGGCAGAAGCAGGAATCATGTTAGCCATTTGTTGTTCCTGCGAGTCCAATCTCTCATATAGCACCGTATTCTCTTCATTAAGAAAAAGAATTCTGCGATTAGCAGTATCTAAATCAGCTTGAAGACGGGCAATATCCTCAGTATACTCATTGTGAGAGATGATTAGTTTCTTTAAGTCCTCCTCCTCTTCATGTTGTTTGACAATGGCAGCCACGACAAGATCTGCAAAGGCACATACTTGTTTGAGCTGGGCTTCAGTACTGGAAATGGTAACTTGCCCAGCGTTACGTATGGCTTCAGTCACACTATCAACAATAGCAGTGCGAATGGTGGACTGTAGATCAGGTGTAACCTCTGCGAGTGTCTTATAGACAGCCAGGGTGGAGATGTCAGCCACCTCATCAGCATTAAATTTACATTAGCTGGTTGAGGGGTGGTTAGTAGCAGCTAACACAGAACTACCTCCGTGGGGTGGTGGAGGTGGAAGGTCAGAATCTGACTCATCACCATGATCACCATCATTTTTACCTTCACCCGAAGGTTTAGAACCACTGGTATTCTTTTCAGCATCATTAACAGCATCATCAGTGAGATCCACTGGTTTATCTTTAGTACCAGTCACATTATCATGAGTGACTGGTTCATCCTTACCAGTACCTTTATCAGCATCGCCATCAGAAGAAAAAGATGATTAGGAAGAAGCTGATGAATCAAAAGGTACTGGCGAATCGGGAATATTCTGCATAACATATTTACCAGTAGTAGGATTTCTGATGAACTTGAGAGGCCTCCATGTACCAGGCCATGGAGAAGCAGCTGGAGCCATGCCAAAAAAGTGATAATATGGCTGCTCGTTGATCTGTTCTAAAGTAGCCAGCCTCTCATAAACTTCTTCTCTAGCTGGTCGATCAAGCTAAGACAATAGTTCAGTCAGCTCCTCGCGAGGCAATTTGCTGGCTGAGACTATGGCAGTTTGAGGATCAATAGTTTGTTGATCCACCAGCAGAGCAACTCTGGGAGTGATAGACGCTCCCCTATAGATGAAGTTAGGTATAACTTCATCAGGATCTGGCACCTGGCACACATATGGTTTCTTCTCAGCAGAAACAGTAGCCTGAGAAGAGTCAGTAGTGGTAGAAACAGAGGTACCAGCATCCATAACGGGTTCCGTAGAACCAGTAGCAGCGGTAGGTAACTGTGCAGTAGGTGAAGAAGCAGCATCTGCAGCACCTTTAAAGAAAGTATCCGGTGTGGAATAAGACACCTGTAGATTACCAGTGGAATCCACAGTAATAAAGTGTCTCGATTGAAGATCAGAAACATCTGGAATAACACTAGTAGCATCAGTATCCACTGTTGGCTCTGTGGGAACATAGCCAACATAGCCAGCATTAACAAAATCAAGACCCTCTAGAACAGTATTACCCTGTGAACCATAATCTGATGGAAAAGTAGCACTTTTACCAGCATCCATGATAACATCAGATGGAAAAGTAGCATAAGTACTAGTATCTATAATAATATTCTGTGCATCGGTAGCAGTAGCAGACGCAATGTCACCCTTTATTTCAGAGACAGGTTCATCAAGTAGAACATCCTTGACAATCTTGTCAATTACCTTTTTAAGAACAGGAGGATCCACTATGATTTCATCTTCCACTTCAGATGCAGTAGTGGAAGCAGCAATACTGGGAGCAGTATCACCAGTAGCTGTAGAAGCAACAGTACTAGCATCAGCGCCACCAGTAGGAGAAATAGTAGCACCAACACCAGTAGCAGAGGCAGCAATCTGCTCAGTAGGAATAATAACATCTTTAACTTGCTCCCCCTCTGCCTGTTCATCTACCCTGCTAAGAACTGAAACAATAGAACATTTTATGTTAACAACTGTAGAACCAAATAAATTTGACTCAACAATTCCATCTGTTGTTAGTCTCTGGGGACAGACTGGTGATTTGGTCAGCCCTTCGAATGAGATAGAATAAGGTGTCTGTAAGAACAGCTGTGACTCTGCTGACTCATTGGCGACACATGTTGACCCAGATAGTGTAAGAGTTCTGGCTGGTAATGATGTAGAAGTGAGACTCTTATCAGGATCCGAGTAACATAATGGCTGTGCAGTATCCTGAGCTGGTTTAACACGATGAGGACCCAGCTCAAGTTTGCTTTGGGGGTCAGGGATGTGCTCTGCTGGTTGTACTGTCAGCAGAGGATATAGCATTAAGTTCAATTTTAAAAAATGTGGAAGTGTCTGGCTAGAAGAGTATGGGTTGCTACTCTTCTTAACACTAGTTTTAAAACCAGTCAGCTTGGGAGCCAGGGTTATACCTTTAACTCCACTTTCATTTTTCAAGTCAGCAGTTAAAATATTTTTAATTATCTTAGAATTTTCTGCTGTTTGGTCTAGAAACGCACCAGGTTCTATAGCCACATCCTTTGCAGAAGCAGCAGTTGAGACTGGTGCAATCTCCCCTGTGGTGTGCATGGAGCCAGCTTTTGCTCGTTTGGATTTGCCTGTTACCAAGAAATAGTTAAGCAACGGATTCCAATACTAGAAGTAGATAATCAGTATATAAGACTAGGGCTGTTCTTTATGATCAGAGAGCACTAGATTCTAATACAACTACTGCTTTACCAGTATGTGAGACGATGGCTGTACTAGTTGAGGTAGCTGGCTTCTTCCTTTTTACAGCTGGCTTTCACTGAGGTCCCTCCCCCTCAGCTGGTGCAGCACAAGAGGCAGTCGGTTGGGTCACTCCACCTCGAGCAGCAAGATACTCAAGCATGCCTGGTGTCAAGGCATTATATGGAGCAGCAGGAGCATCTTTTGGCATTCCCCCTTATTTTGGAGGCAGGTCGAATGATTCATCAGCAATCTGCTGGTAAGCTTCACCCAGCTCATTTTAAAAAACAAGGCTCAAAAACCTTGGAAAGGGGATTAAGTGTGTTCATTTGGGTGCAAGCACCATTTCCCTTAACCTCAAGTAAATTTTACTGGCATAATCAATATTTCGATTGAACAACATCCCATGACCAATCTTCAGCTCAAAATCTGAGCACTGATCAAAGCTCCCAGACTTCTAACTGATGCAATGGGTCAGTAAGCCAAAGAAGTAATTCTACAGAGGTGGCATCTGTTTCCTTAAGGGCGTATGAGCCACTGGTCCATCAAACCCTATAATTTCCAGTACTTCTCTTCTAAACTCATCACTTGTTGGTGAATTAACAAATGGACCAACAGGTAATTGGAGAGCACGTCGGATGGCATCAACAGTGATGGAGCAGGCTAGGGTTTCAGTCACCATGCCACGAATACATGGAACGTTCTGTTGAGTGGTGGCCGTGGTGGCAGTATACCAGAATCTGGATAAACATGTCGGATAAAGACGAGAAGGTACGCCGGTAATAGCTCGAGCCAGTGGTGATTGACGGATGTAATCGATAAGTGTATCATAGCCCAAGTTGGATTTGGATTTGGGAATTGAAAGGGCATGAGCAGCATTGCCTCGCGTTAGGCGAATGGAAGAGTGTTCTGGTGCATTTGTAGCCCTAACAAGACTTGGGTGCAGGTTGAACAAAGGACCCTGCACCACTTGTTCTTCGATGACCGGTGGTGGTTGCTGTTCCGGTTGTTGTTGTTCTACCGGTTGTTGTTGATGTGCTTGTTGTTCCTCTGGCTGGTTTGTAGCAGGTGGTGATTGATGTTGTTGTTGTTCTGCCATTGATGATTTCGTAGAAGATGGATGTATGAATTGATTTGAAGATTTGGGGATTTTTAGAGAGAAGAGTGTGAATTTGAAAACTGAATAACCGAAGGTTATTATGGAAGATAAAACACTCTTTTAACCGTTGTGATTGGATGAAAAAGGCAGGAGAGAGAAAATGGCAACTGCCATTAGCAGGCGCGTGGGCAGATGTGACAGACTGGCACACTCGAGGGGACACAGACTGTTGATTTGACATATATACGGCTTGAACACTCATACCTCCCATTCAGCATTAAATGCAGCAGGTTTTAATTCAGAAAAAAATGATTTAAAAACCACAAAATAAGTTTTGTATTAAATACAAAATACTTTGTTACTGATGTTATGCGAGGTGTATACAAAATAGTTTATATTTTACTAGGAAAAACTATTAAATACGATACAATTTTACACAAGATATTTATTTATTTATAGAATGGATATACTTAAACCTTGCTACAACACTTATAGGCAGTGTACCTAATCGTACAGTAGTGTAGTTTTTAGTAAGTCCGGTTTGTTCCACAGGGAAATCTTTAAACAAAGCTCAACGCTATATAAGTTTACTTTTATAAAAATACAAATATATATATAAGTAATATTATTATTATAAAGGGGGGTTTTTACCGTTTAATGACCGGTTTGTCGATTTTAAAACTTTAGTCGCAGTTAAAACCTAATGTAAAATATAAAATAAATACAAGACTTAAATTAAAGCGTAAAGTAAATAACGATAATGAAATTGCGAATAATAAAAATGCGATAAAATAAAATTGCGATAATTAAAAAGTACAATAATTAAAAGTGCGATTAAATAACAATAAATAAAAGTGCGATAATTAGAAGTGCAATTAAATATAAAATAAAGGAAATTAAATATGAAATAAAAGAATTATGCTTATTTAAACTTCCGTAATTATGATGTTTGACGTGTTGATTTTAGTTTTATGCCCATGGGTTAATTGTCCTTTGTCCTGGATTATTTAATATGTCCGTCTGGTTTTTGTCCATAACAGTCCATCAGTCATAAATATAAAATGCAAGTGTCCTCGTCAAATTATTATTATACCCGAAGTTAAATATTCCAACTAATTGGGGATTCGAATTGTAACAAGGTTTTAATACTTTGTTTAATGAATACACCAGGTTATCGACTGCGTGTAAACCAAGGTTTTACTACTTTGTTAACAATTACACCAATTACCCTTGAATGTAATTTCACCCCTGTTTTAATTATTCTAGTGGCTATTAATCCATTCCCGTGTCCGGTTAAATGAACGATTATTCGTACATATAAATACCCCGCCCATCGTGTCCGATCGAGTGTATATGGTAATTTATAGGGACGCCCAATTGTAAATCTTTATATTAACATTAACAAACTTTCATTTAGTTAAACAAATATAAAGCCCATTAATAGCCCATAGTCTAATTTCCACAAGTGTCGTTCTTTTGTCCAAACCCCAATTATGGTACAAAGCCCAATTACCCAATTTTAGTAATTAGCCCAACATCATGATTACTTCGTTTTAAATAAGCATAATAATAACTTAGCTACGAGACATTAATATAAAAAGGTTGAACATAACTTACAATGATTAAAAATAGCGTAGCGTTATACGGACAGAATTTCGACTTACACCCTTACAACATTTGCTAACATACCCTTATTATTAGAATTATAATTAAAATTAAAATATAAATTATAAATATAAATATAAATTTTACGTATGAAGAGGAAGAAAAAGATGAAATAAATATGAAATTTGATCAGAATTCGGTTTGCTTTATAGCCAGAGTTGAAAATTGGGGCTCCGCGACTCGCGGCAAAAACCCCTTCAAACTCCGCGAGTCGCGGAGGTAGAAATTACAGCTCACACCCTTGGAGTTTCTCTGCCGACGGTTTTTTTATATATAAATATAATATATATATAATTAATATAATTAATTATATATTATATTATATTTATATACATAGTTAACTTGTAATTTTTAGTCCGTTGCGTCGAGCATTAAGAGTTGACTCTGGTCCCGGTTCCGGATTTTCGAACGTCCTCGCGTACAATTTAATATCTTGTACTTTGCGTTTTGAATCTTGTACTTTTGTAATTTCGAGACGTTTCTTATCAATAATTGGAACCTTTTTGATTGTCTTTTGTACTTTTGAGCTTTTTGGTCGTTTGCGTCTTTAATTCGTCGAATCTGTCTTTTGTCTTCACCTTTTATTATTTAAACGAATATCACTTGTAAATAGAACAATTGCAACTAAAAGCTTGTCTTTCTTGAGGAATAATGCTATGAAATATATGTTCGTTTTTAGCATTATCAAATATTCCCACACTTGAGCGTTGCTTGTCCTCAAGTAATATTGTCTTGAAATACTAGAATCACTTCTTTATTCTTCACACTTTGTACATCAGTGATTTCTATACGGCGGTATAAACAATGGTAGTAACGATATGGTTTACAGTCCCACATGACTATAAAAATTTAGATCCATTAAGGAAATTGGATCTTTATGAAAACATTTGATCTTTTGAAATCTAGTTTTTACCCTAGATAAGTTTTCCGGAATAACCCTTTACCGGTGTTTGCAAAATATTTTTGTGGGTTTGGTGGGTTTCAGATTTGAAAATTTTAGCTCAAACTTGCGGTTTTGTGTCACCCACTTGCTAACCTTGTATTTGGAAAGCAACACGTCCAGTTTACTTGTCCCGTATATTACCTTTCGGCAAACTACCGTCCGGTTGTAAAGGAAAGCGTTGAACAAGCAACTGTTAAGGCAATGTCCCGTGACATGCTTTTGATTATGGTCTATAACGTGTCGGACGCAATTACTATCCTTGGTAGGAGCAATAGTAAAGCTCACCCTTATAATTTGTCGGTTTGACACAAGGTCCTGTCTTTGACCATGCTATGCAACCACCGTTCTTACGGTTGACACCCGATTTAGTTCAGGTGACCTAATGAATTCCAGGTGAATTCCTAGGATTTTACGTTCAATGGTAATGAACGCATTGAAAATAGGGTTTTCAGAAAACAAATCGGTTTGTAATTTTGATCAAAATATTTTCTCGTTTAAGCTCGAGTTTAGATATCATCGAATTCCATGAGTTTGTAATTCTCAATCTTTAAGGTCAATCTCTAGGATTGAGTAATATCAGTCTTAAAAGCTGATTTTTAATCTTTAAGGAGATTATCCTTTCTGGGGATCTGATTCATTAGTCTTATCAAGCTAATTTGCACGGTGCCTCCCCATTGTACGAGATAAATCCTTCTCATGGTTAGGATAAATCTGACCACTTGGCGACCCTGTTTAATGCTGAGGTCCGTGGATTTCCTGCTGATTTTAGTGATGACTTTTCTAGATTTTTCGTCAACCTACAGCTGGTCTGGACGACAACTTCCTGACCTAAATCAAGAAGCGCGTTTCTTTTCCGGAAGACTTTACTTCCTTTTAATGATGGAATTGATTCATCGTGTAGATCCATCTCTTCTTTTCTTTCATCGGGTAAAACAGTTTAGTTTAGTCCAAAGCAAAAGTATTTTCAGTTATTTGTTACAGATATATGTGACATATGTTTAAAATAACTTGGTAAATTTTCCCACACTTGGCTTTTATTTTCTTTTTTATCGTCCTCTATTCCATTTTAATTGAATTTTAACATTTTATTTTGTTTCTCAATCTATGTCCTTTCCGAGGTAATAATAATTTCGGTGTTAAAACCTAGTTTTATCGTTCATAAATATGTATAAACATGATTTTGAATTCATTTAATTGAAAATTTTGAAAAATTTTACTAGAATTGGGTAGTCAGTATATAAGACTAGGGCTGTTCTTTTTTATCAGAGAGCACTAGATTCTAATACAACTACTGCTTTACTAGTATTTTTAATGGTAACCAAGTGTTTAATATAAAAATTTTAAAATCCGAAAGAATTTAACCCCTTCCCACACTTAAGATCTTGCAATGCCCTCATTTGCAAGAAATCAGTAACAATTAAATTATTGAGGGTGATTTGTGTGAAAATGATTAAATTTTTACCAAAGTTTCCAAATATATTGGCGTTTGTTTGCTGAATGATAAATGGTGCACATCATTTGTTCATTCCGTCTTGTTGTTATTTCACATATATTTTGCATCTTGTCGTCAAAAATTACTTGCTTTTGCTGAACTTAATGCCAGTCTTTGAAAATGCGTTGTTTTACCCTGTTGTGTACATAAGATAAACTGCAAACATATATACATATTTTTGAAGTTTGGTATATTACCCCACATTCAAAAATTATTAAAGTCTAAGAATAAAAGTTAGAAATTATAAAAATGATTACAATATTAACAAAAATATTAAATGTATCAATAATTACAAATTACAAAATAAAAAAAAATAAGTATACTAAGGATGATATTGGTACCAATAGGGGTTCCACGCATAACCATAAGTGCTATAGAATGCTTCGGCAGGGTCATACGTAGGATATGGTGGCTGCATCTCTATCGACCAAGGAGGGAAGACGGGTTTCGGTGTAGGAATATAGTTTCTACCTATATGTTGGCAATGCGCTATGATCTGGTTCTGATGAACTTGCCAATCTTCAAATGCTCTCTGTCTAGCATTTTCGTATTCCTGAGAAGCTATAAACCTATGCATTTCTTGCATCTCATTCCCCCCTCCTACATTACCTTGTTGCTGGTTTCTCTCCATCTGTGGATGTCTACCATGGTATCGTACTGCGGCGTTATTTCGCCGCTTCAAAACTTTCGCACCATGGTATACATTTAAACCTATAGTATCGCGGGGTTCCGGCTCTTCTAGTAATAATCCCCCCCGACTTATATCCACACCGAGATATTCACCAATCAAAGTAATAAAAATACCACCTCCTATTATGCTATGTGGTCGCATCCCCCGAACCATAGCTGATAAATAATAACCCACACAATATGGTATACTTACAGCGCTTTGTGGGTCTCGAATACACATATGGTAAAACAAATCTTGTTCATTTACCTTTTCTTTGTTTTTACCCCTTTGTGTAATCGAATTAGCTAAAAACCTATGTATTACTCTTAATTCGGCTCTATCTATATCCAAATAAGAGTAGTTTCCCCCTTTGAAACGGTGATGGCTTGTCATTTGACTCCACACACCGTGTGTATCAAAATTCTCATCTATCTTTCTACCGTTTAGTATCAATCCTCTACAATCGGCAGACGCTAATTCCTCAGGCGTATATATACGTAAAGCCTGAGCCATGTCCAGTAAAGACATGTGGCGCATCGAACCGCCTAACAAAAATCTAATAAAAGAACGATCGGTTAAACTAGCTACCCGATCATTCAACTCTATACTACATAACAACTCTTCACACCATACTTTATATACAGGTCTGCGTATGGTGAATAAACATATCCAGTCATTAAAAGAAGAATTACCATACCTCTGTACAAGTAATTCCCTAATTGGCCCGGCCAATTCTACAGCTTCCAAGGGTCCCCATTCTATGACCCTCGGTACCTCAACAACCTTGGAATGAAGAGTATGCAAACCCCGTTGATATTTTGGATAATCTATCCAAAGTCTGTCAAATCTCAGGTTCGGGTGCAACTCTTCCAAATGCATATCGGAAAAGGTCATGACTGGATGAGGTACATCCTGCTTGTAGTAGTTATCTACCTCCTGTTGTTCCAAGTTCTCAGCAGGAGCATGGCGGGCTTGGGATGAAGATTCACCCCTTTCATTCTGTGAAATAGATTTCTTAGTTATATGATCTATTCCATTCATAAGATAGTCGGTTTAATTGGTTTTCCATGGCTCCATGTGCATAACCTCGAGCATTCAGTGTCTTTTCTTCTAAACATATGAACGGTCCTTCTCTGCATAAAGTAACAAATTCGGTATTTGAATAGGTTTGATTATTTGAACATTTACCTCCATGTGACCATTTTCCGCATTTGTGACATCTTTCTAGGTGTCGTGCTCTTCTTTTCGCTGCGGATTTTGATTTTCCTTTACCAAATTGTAACTTATTATCTTCGCATCTGGATCCTTTTCTAACTCCGTCCATTCTCTCTCTGATTACTGATACTAATTCACTCGGTAGTATGTCATTATTACGTTTAGTGATCAAAGCGTGTAGCATTAGACCATGGTTTAGTTCACAGGCAGTCTTCATTTCGTAAAAACCTAAAAAAAATAAAAATTCAGAATGGGGGGAGAAGACTAGTTCTTTAGGGTCTGCTAGGGAAAGACCATACGTGTTCCATTTTCGAGAACTACACGAAAACAGACAATCTAACTCTAACAGAAATACATATTATCCTTTAAAGACTTGATTCTCCCCACACTTAGTTAGCTGTGGTGTCGAAATTGTGATTAACTTCGTTGTCGACTTCCATCGGACCATGTATGTAATGTTTAACTCTGTGACCATTAACTTTAAATTCCATCCCATTTGAATTTATTAATTCTATCGTTCCGTATGGGAAAACTCTTTTGACTATGAATGGTCCAGACCATCTTGATTTCAATTTTCCAGGAAATAGCTTGAATCGTGAATTGAAAAGAAGAACTCTGTCTCCTTCTTTAAATTCTTTTGAACTTCTGATTCTTTTATCATGCCATTTCTTCGTTCTTTCTTTATAGATTAACGAATTTTCATATGCTTCATGTCTTAATTCTTCTAATTCGTTTAGTTGACTTAATCGTAGACGTCCAGCTTCATGTAAATCAAGATTACATGTCTTCAAAGCCCAAAATGCTTTGTGTTCAATTTCTACTGGAAGATGACATGCTTTTCCATAAACAAGTCTAAAAGGTGTGGTTCCAATTGGAGTTTTGTAGGCTGTTCTAAAAGCCCAGAGTGCATCCTCCAATTTAATGGACCATTCCTTTGGATTTGATCCTACGGTTTTCTCTAGAATACGTTTTAAAGCTCGGTTGGTATTTTCAACTTGTCCACTTGTTTGTGGATGATATGCGGTGGAGATTTTATGAGTTACTCCATATCTTTTAAGAACTTTCTCAAGTTGATTGTTACAGAAATGAGTACCCCGATCACTTATTAAAGCTTTCGGTGTTCCAAACCTTGCAAAAAGACGTTTTAAAAAGTTGACTACAACTCGTGCATCGTTAGTTGGGAGAGCTTGTGCTTCCGCCCATTTAGATACATAATCAATGGCTACGAGTATATATAGATTATTATGAGATTTTGGAAATGGACCCATAAAGTCAATACCCCAAATGTCAAATACTTCACATACTTGGATGATATTTTGTGGCATTTCATCACGTTGACTTATTTTTCCGGCCCTTTGACATGCATCACAGGATTTGCAAAGAAGGTGTGCGTCTTTGTAAATTGTAGGCCAATAGAATCCAGCTTCATAAACTTTTCTTGCTGTTAGTTGAGGCCCATAATGCCCTCCTGTTGGTCCTGTGTGACAATGGTTTAAAATTTTACTAGCTTCATCTCCAAATACACATGGGCGTATTATTCCATCGGGACAACTTTTAAACAGATGTGGATCTTCCCAGAAATAGTGTTTTATATCACTGAAGAATTTCTTTCGTCTTTGGTACGATAATCCTTTTTCAAGGAATCCACATACTAAGTAGTTTGCATAGTCTGCAAACCATGGGATTTCTTTATAATCTATCTTTAATAGATATTCATCAGGAAAGTTGTCTTGTATGGCCGATTCATTTAGAACTTCTAACTCAGGATTTTCAAGACGAGAAAGATGATCAGCGGCGAGATTTTCTGCTCCTTTTTTATCTCGGATTTCAATATCAAACTCTTGTAAGAGTAAGATCCAACGGATTAATCTTGGTTTAGCATCTTGTTTTGAAAATAGGTATCTAAGAGCAGAATGGTCGGTATAGACCACCGTTTTTGCTAGAACGAGATATGATCGAAATTTGTCAAAAGCAAAGACAATAGCAAGGAGTTCTTTTTCAGTAGTTGTATAGTTTGTTTGTGCTCCTTGTAATGTCTTACTAGCATAATATATAGGTTGAAATCGTTTTTCAATCCTTTGTCCTAAAACGGCTCCTATTGCAAAATCACTTGCATCGCACATTAGTTCAAATGGTAGATTCCAATTTGGTGTTATCATGATCGGCGCATTAGTGAGTTTTTCTTTAAGAATATTAAAAGATTTGATACACTCATCTGAAAAGATGAATGGCGCATCCTTTTCTAGGAGTTTATTCATAGGAGTGGCAATTTTAGAAAAATCTTTTATGAAACGTCGGTAAAAACCGGCATGCCCTAGAAAACTCCTAATTCCTCTAACATTTGTGGGATGTGGAATTTTAGCAATTACATCTACTTTAGCTCTATCCACTTCAATTCCTTCTTTTGAAATTTTATGTCCAAGAACGATGCCTTCTTTAACCATGAAATGGCATTTCTCCCAATTAAGTACTAGATTTGATTTTTCGCATCTAATTAGCATTCGTTCCAGATTAACTAGACATGATTTAAATGTATCACCGAAGACTGAAAAGTCATCCATGAATACTTCCATGCATTCTTCTATCATGTCGTGAAAAATCGCCATCATACACCTTTGAAAGGTTGCAGGGGCGTTGCAAAGTCCAAATGGCATTCTTTTGTAAGCAAAAGTACCATAAGGGCACGTGAATGTGGTTTTCTCTTGATCTTCGGGTGCTATTGGAATTTGAAAATATCCGGAAAATCCATCTAGAAAACAATAGTAACTATTTCCGGCTAATCTTTCCAACATTTGATCTATGAAAGGTAAGGGAAAGTGATCTTTTCTGGTGGCATCATTTAATTTTCTATAATCAATACATACACGCCATCCTGTTACAGTCCTAGTAGGAATAAGCTCATTTTTCTCATTTGTAATGACAGTCATGCCACCCTTCTTAGGCACGCATTGAACTGGGCTTACCCATGGACTATCAGAGATTGGATATATCAAACCTGCATCTAGCAGTTTAATAATCTCTTTCTTAACTACATCTTGCATATTAGGATTTAGTCTTCGTTGGCGTTGCACATACGTTTTATGACCTTCTTCCATAAGGATTTTATGTGTGCAATACGAAGGACTTATTCCTTTAATATCATGAATCTTCCATGCAATGGCTGGTTTATGAGCTTTCAACACAGAAATGAGTTGTGATTTCTCATTTTCAGTAAGAGAAGACGATATTATTACAGGTAATTCAGATTCACCATGTAAATAAGCATATTCCAAATGGTTTGGAAGTGGCTTTAACTCTAATTTCGGAGGTTCTTCTATCGATGATTTATATCGATATCTGTCTTCTTCTTTTAGCATTTGAATTTCTTCTGTTGTTGGTTCATATCCATTAGCTATAAGTGCAGCTAACATTTCAGCTTCATCAATTGGTTCATTACCTTCTCCTAAAGAACATTCTCCTGTTCCTTGTAATTCTGGAAATTCTTCTAATAATTTTGCATGTGCATCTATAGTTTGAATATAATAACATGTATCATCTGCAGATTGCGGTTGTTGCATTGCTCTATCAACTGAAAAGGTAACACTCTCATCCTCTATACTTAGGGTCAGTTTCTTACCGAACACGTCTATCATTGCTTTAGCCGTGTTTAAGAATGGTCTTCCTAATATGAGAGGAACTTGAGAATCTTCTTCCATGTCCAGAACAACAAAGTCTACTGGAAATACTAAAGTACCAACTTTAACTAGCATGTTCTCCATTATCCCTCTAGGATATTTTATTGATCTATCGGCTAGTTGTATGCTTATTCTGGTTGGTTTCAATTCTCCAAGGTCTAGTTTAGCGTATAGTGAATACGGCATTAGATTTATACTAGCACCTAAGTCTGCCAATGCTTCTATTGAACTAAGACTACCCAGAAAACATGGAATTGTGAAACTTCCTGGATCAGATAGTTTTTCTGGTATCTTATTCAACAGCACTGCTGAACAATTGGCATTCATAGTAACAGCCGAGAGTTCTTCCATTTTCTTTCTATTTGAGATTAGATCTTTCAAGAATTTAGCATATCTTGGCATTCCTGAAATTACATCAATGAAAGGAAGATTTACATTTATCTGTTTAAACATATCCAAAAATTTGGATTGCTCGGCTTCAAGTTTTTCTTTCTTCATTTTACTCGGGTAAGGAAGTGGTGGTTGGTATGGTTTAACATAAGGTTTATCCTTAACTGTGTTATCTTCATTAACCTTTTCAACTACCGGTTCTTTTTCCTTATCTTGATCAGGTTGTGGTTCTTGTGGAGTAGGAATAGTTTCATCAGAAGTTACAGGTATTTCAGGTGGTTTAAGTGTTGTACCACTTCTTGTGGTAATAGCTTTAGCTGTTTCATTCCGGGGGTTAGCATTTGTATCGCTAGGTAAACTTCCTGGTTTTCTTTCACCTATTAACCTTGCTAGGTTACTCACTTCTTGTTCCAGATTTTGAATAGAAGCTTGTTGATTTCTAAATGCTTGAGCATTTTGTTCATTGGTTTGTTTTTGAGATGTGAAAAACTGCGTTTGAGTTTCAACTAGCTTCGTCATCATATCTTCTAAATTCGGATTTTTATCATCGGTTTGTTGTGGTGGTTTGTTTTGAAAATTCGGTCTTTGCTGATTATAAGTATTATTGGATACTTGTTGATTGCTAGGACCTTGTTGGTTGTTGTATGGAATATTTATGTTATAATTCTGGTTTTGATTGTAAATCGGTCTTGGCGGTTGATAATTATTCTGATAATTATTTCCAGGCCTTTGGTTTATGTATGAAATATTCTCTCTTTGTTCCATTGTTAATTCAATACTGAGACAATCTTTTGTCAAATGTGGTCCTCCACACTGCTCACAACTAATTCGTATTGAGTGAATATCCTTAGTCATCTTTTCCATTCGTCTCTCGAAAGCATCTATCTTTGCCGAAATGGAATCTAAGTCATGGCTAGAATCGGCTCTAGCTGCTTTAGATGATCTAATGATATCTTTTTCTTGGTGCCACTCATGTGAGTGGGAAGCAGTGTTATCAATAATTTTGTAAGCATCAGTTTCGGTTTTCTTCATAATAGAACCACCAGCTGCTATATCTATGTCTTTTCTTGTAGTGATGTCGCATCCTCGGTAGAATATTTGTACTATTTGACAGGTGTCTAAACCATGTTGCGGACATCCTCTTAATAACTTTCCATATCTTGTCCACGCCTCATATAGAGTTTCATTTGGCTTCTGTGTGAACGTAACAATTTCTGCTTGAAGTCTTACGGCTTTAGATGCAGGAAAGAATTGTTTAAGAAATTTGTCAATTAAAACGTCCCATGTATCAATCGCCCCTTCAGGTAACGATTCCAACCAATCTTTGGCTTCTCCCTTTAAAGTCCAGGGAAATAACATGAGATATATCTGTTCATCCTCCACTTCTCGTATTTTAAATAGTGTGCAGATCCTATTAAAGGTACGTAGATGTTCATTTGGATCTTCCTTCGGCGCACCACTAAATTGGCATTGATTAGTCACCATGTGTAGAATTTGTCCTTTGATTTCATAATCTGGCGCATTAATGTCTGGATGAGTAATTGCGTGACCTTGGCCAGTGCGTTTAGCTCTCATTCGGTCTTCCATACTTAAAGGTTCCAGATTCTCCATAATTGAATTTGTTGACTCGGTATCACTAGATGATTCTGATTTAATGGTTCGTTCCTCAACAATCTCTGTTTGAATGATTGGTGGTTCCGGAGGAAAGTTTAATGGTTCAGGATCTACGAACCGTTCCTGAATATTTTCTGGATTCTCAATTGTGAGGTCGGGTTCAAAAAATGGATTATCGGAAATTTGAACTGAAGTACTTGGTTGACTAGATGACGATTCAACGGCGGTTATATTTGTTAAACGATGTCTTGATCTAGTTACAGGTGGTGAACGTACAAAAGGTGATGAACGTCTTGCTCGGTGCATTCACAGAATATCCTATTAGTTATAAAAATAAGAAAAACTTATATAAGTTGTCCAATCAATAGACTTTTCTGATTTTGCCCACGTTTCGAATAGCCAAAAGATGCAGCAGAGGGGCAGGATTCGTTTGGTCTCAATATAATTGAGGACTGTTTGGCTCCAATAACCCGGTCCACGTACAAATCCAACTATTACTACGAACCAGAAAATTTTGATGTCTATCAATTTAACCACTTAAAATAAATTTTCGTAATTTTAAGAAATTTAGATAAGAAGTAGAATAAAAATCTATGTCCTAAAACTAGAATAGCGAGAAATAAGAGAGAAAAAGAGTTCGTCGAAAAAGGTCGAAAAAGAAAAAATGGTTGAAAAATAAAAGGTGACGGAAAAATAAAAGAAACTTATAAAAACTTAAAAATACTTAACTAACCTAACCTTATTACTACAACTAACTTAAAATTATAATCGCAAATTGAGATTACTAATTGGAATGATAATTGGTACATAGTAAAAGGTGTCTAAAAATATTAAAGCTTGCAGGAAAAACTAAATCCCAAATAGAAATAACTTAAAAAGAAACTAAAACTTAAAAAGGCGTCGCAAAATTCTAAAGTACCTAAATCTTAGTCTAAAGAAAAAGCGCTTAAGGAATTCTACGGCAAAGCCTAAAAATCTAGGAGTAAAAATAACTATAGCAAAAACTAAGTTTAAAATTAATTATGAGCTAAAAAAAATACAAATATTACGCTACAACGATTAAAAAGGTACAAAATATAAAAATATACAAAAAGTTGTAAAAAGTACAATTTTTATAAAAATATTATTTTTATATTATTTATTTAATAAAACTACTAATTTTACAAATTAATTAAACTAATTAAAACTAAATACAACAAATTAAATAAAAAGTAAAAATAAAACTAAAACTAATAATAATAATAATAATAATTAGGTTTTAATAATAATTAATTAATAATAACCGTAATTAATGCAGGTTTAGGGCTTCCTGTCGCCTGTCAGAAGGTCTCCGCGAGTCGCGGCAATTATTGAAGAAAACCCCGCGAGTCGCGGGGTTTAGAATTTCAGCTGACAGCTGATAATTTCTACGCGTTTTCTTTATTTATTTATTTTTTTTTTCTGTTTTCTGTTTTTTTAAATAAATAAAAGATATTTAAAATAAAACTTATATTTTTATAAACTAAACTAAAAATAAAGAAACTTATAAAACTTAAATATTTAACAAAATCTTAAAAATACTTATATTTTTGTTTTTCTTTTTATATTTTTGAATATTTAAAACGTATTTTTACAAAAACGACTTTTAATAAAAGTAACTAAAAATCTTTTTTTTTTTTTATATATTAGCGTTGCGCTTCCGGCTTTTAAGATAGTTCCCCGGCAGCGGCGCCAAAAATACTTGATGTTATGCGAGGTGTATACAAAATAGTTTATATTTTACTAGGAAAAACTATTAAATACGATACAATTTTACACAAGATATTTATTTATTTATAGAATGGATATACTTAAACCTTGCTACAACACTTATAGGCAGTGTACCTAATCGTACAGTAGTGTAGTTTTTAGTAAGTCCGGTTCGTTCCACAGGGAAATCTTTAAACAAAGCTCAACGCTATATAAGTTTACTTTTATAAAAATACAAATATATATATAAGTAATATTATTATTATAAAGGGGGGTTTTTACCGTTTAATGACCGGTTTGTCGATTTTAAAACTTTAGTCGCAGTTAAAACCTAATGTAAAATATAAAATAAATACAAGACTTAAATTAAAGCGTAAAGTAAATAACGATAATGAAATTGCGAATAATAAAAATGCGATAAAATAAAATTGCGATAATTAAAAAGTACAATAATTAAAAGTGCGATTAAATAACAATAAATAAAAGTGCGATAATTAGAAGTGCAATTAAATATAAAATAAAGGAAATTAAATATGAAATAAAAGAATTATGCTTATTTAAACTTCCGTAATTATGATGTTTGACGTGTTGATTTTAGTTTTATGCCCATGGGTTAATTGTCCTTTGTCCTGGATTATTTAATATGTCCGTCTGGTTTTTGTCCATAACAGTCCATCAGTCATAAATATAAAATGCAAGTGTCCTCGTCAAATTATTATTATACCCGAAGTTAAATATTCCAACTAATTGGGGATTCGAATTGTAACAAGATTTTAATACTTTGTTTAATGAATACACCAGGTTATCGACTGCGTGTAAACCAAGGTTTTACTACTTTGTTAACAATTACACCAATTACCCTTGAATGTAATTTCACCCTGTTTTAATTATTCTAGTGGCTATTAATCCATTCCCGTGTCCGGTTAAATGAACGATTATTCGTACATATAAATACCCCGCCCATCGTGTCCGATCGAGTGTATATGGTAATTTATAGGGACGCCCAATTGTAAATCTTTATATTAACATTAACAAACTTTCATTTAGTTAAACAAATATAAAGCCCATTAATAGCCCATAGTCTAATTTCCACAAGTGTCGTTCTTTTGTCCAAACCCCAATTATGGTACAAAGCCCAATTACCCAATTTTAGTAATTAGCCCAACATCATGATTACTTCGTTTTAAATAAGCATAATAATAACTTAGCTACGAGACATTAATATAAAAAGGTTGAACATAACTTACAATGATTAAAAATAGCGTAGCGTTATACGGACAGAATTTCGACTTACACCCTTACAACATTTGCTAACATACCCTTATTATTAGAATTATAATTAAAATTAAAATATAAATTATAAATATAAATATAAATTTTACGTATGAAGAGGAAGAAAAAGCTGAAATAAATATGAAATTTGATCAGAATTCGGTTTGCTTTATAGCCAGAGTTGAAAATTGGGGCTCCGCGACTCGCGGCAAAAACCCCTTCAAACTCCGCGAGTCGCGGAGGTAGAAATTACAGCTCACACCCTTGGAGTTTCTCTGCCGACGGTTTTTTTATATATAAATATAATATATATATAATTAATATAATTAATTATATATTATATTATATTTATATACATAGTTAACTTGTAATTTTTAGTCCGTTGCGTCGAGCGTTAAGAGTTGACTCTGGTCCCGGTTCCGGATTTTCGAACGTCCTCGCGTACAATTTAATATCTTGTACTTTGCGTTTTGAATCTTGTACTTTTGTAATTTCGAGACGTTTCTTATCAATAATTGGAACCTTTTTGATTGTCTTTTGTACTTTTGAGCTTTTTGGTCGTTTGCGTCTTTAATTCGTCGAATCTGTCTTTTGTCTTCACCTTTTATTATTTAAACGAATATCACTTGTAAATAGAACAATTGCAACTAAAAGCTTGTCTTTCTTGAGGAATAATGCTATGAAATATATGTTCGTTTTTAGCATTATCAGTTACATTTAATATGTCATGAATTTAATTTAAATCATTGGGAGTAAATGAGTTTCAGATTTAAGGAATCATTTAATTTTGTGAGCTATTTATTATTTCAATTAAAAACATTTTGAGTAACCACAGTATAAAAGACCTTGTTGTGCTGAGTATTTTACATGTAGGCAGTAAGTTAACAAAAATGACTTACCAGTTTGCCCTACATGTTGTAGAGCCAGCACACCAACAAAAATTGTCTTTTATTTAAAGTTCAAGCATACCCAGCTCAGAGATGAGATAGTTAAAACATTTCTCATCTAAGGGCTTTGTGAATAGATCTGCTAACTGCTGGCCTGTTGAAATAAAATGTAGCTCCATATCTCCTTTTTGAACATGATCCCTTAAGAAGTGATATCAAACATCAATGTGCTTTGTTCTTGAATGCATCACAGGATTGTTGGTGATAGCTATTGTACTTGTGTTGTCACAGTAGATTGGAGTCTTTGTAACATGAACACCATAGTCTTTCAGCTGGCTTTGCATCCACAGTACTTGAGCAGTACAACTACCAGCAGAAACGTATTCTGCCTCAGCAGTAGATGTGGACATAGTATTTTGCTTTTTGCTCCTCCAGCTGACTAGCCTACCACCCAGTAACTGGCAACCACCAGTAGTACTTTTCTTGTCTATTTTACACCCTGCAAAATCAGCATCTGAATACCCAATTAGCTCAAAATCCTGGTCTTTGGGATACTAAAGACCATGTTTAGCAGTAGCTTTCAGATACCTAAATATCCTTTTGACTGCTAGCAAATGTGACTCTTTAGGATCAGCTTGATATCTGGCACAGAGACATATGGCAAACATAATATCTGGTCTGCTGGCTGTGAGATAAAGTAGGGATCCAATCATACCTCTATATTCAGTGATATTGACTGGTTCACCATTGGGATCAGCATCTATTTTAATAGTTGCTGCCATTGGGGTCCCTATATCTTTTAAACAGGTCATACCAAATTTCTTTAGCATATCTTTGATATATTTATCCTGACTTATAAAAATTCCATCATCAAGTTGTTTAATTTGCAATCCCAAAAAGTATTGCAAGTCTCTTTGTAAGCTCATTTCATATGTCTTTGACATAAGTTTTGAAAAATCTTGACAATGTTTCTCATTTTTATATCCATAAATAATATCATACACATATATCTGTACAAGCAAGAGATCACCATCTGTCTCTTTTGAGAACAGAGTGGTATCAATTGTTCCAACTTTAAAACCTATACCAGTGAGATACACATGAAGTGTCTCATACCATGCTCTTGGAGCCTGTTTAAGGCCATAAAGAGCTTTGTCTAGCTTGTAGACATGGTCTGGATATTTACTGCTTACAAAACCAGGAGGCTGTTTGACATAAACTTCTTCTTGCAGCTTTCCATTTAGAAATGCAGATTTAACATTCATCTGGAATACCCTAAAGTTCATATTAGCAGCATATGCCAAGAACAATCTGATAGCTTCCATCCTGACCACTAGAGCATAAGTCTCTCCATAATCCAATCCTTCTTCCTGTTTGAACCCTTGAGCTACCAATCTAGCTTTGTTTCTGATCACAATCCCATCTTCATCCATCTTGTTATTGAAAACCCACTTGGTACCAATGATTTTCTTAGTTTCATCGTCAGGTTTAGGTACCAAAGTCCAAACCTTATTCCTATCAAACTGGGAGATCTCTTCTTGCATAGCTCCTGCCCAGCTTGGATCTTTGATTGCTTCATCAGGACATTTAGGTTCAATGGTAGACACAAAATTTACATGCATACAGAAATTGCTGGTTGCATGCCTTCTTGTTTTAACACCACTAGCCAGACTACCAATAACTTGCTTAATTAGATGCTCTTTTGTCCATCTAGTGTTATGAACAGGTGAGCTTGTCGTGGAACACACAACATCCTAATCATTAGCTGGTTCAAAAGTATGAGCAGCAGTTGGAGACAGCTGTTCAGTATTAATGTAACCAGTACCAGCTTGTGACCCTTCAGAACCAGTAGACCTATGCTCAAGTTGTAGGACTTCAGTCGAGCCAGTAGGTCCACTAGGTTTAGACACAGATGGAACAGAATGTTCCATCTCATCATCAGAGAACCTAGCAACATGGATTGGTGAGGGATTTGCAGCTGGTTCCTCTTCATCATCAAGAGCTTGCTGAGTAGGCTCTTCAAACAATAACTCTTCATCTTCTTGACTGGGAGATGAGGCTGGGGCAATTTCATCAAATGTAACATTAATTGATTCTTCAAAACAACCCCTTCTTTTATTAAAAACCCTATATGCCTTTGACATGTTGGAATATCCCAAGAATATACCTTCATCAGCCTTGGCATCAAACTTGCCCAGCTGATCCCTATTGTTTAGAACAAAACAGGGAGTGCCAAATACATGAAGAAATGAGATTGAGGGTTTTCTTCCTTTGGGAACTTCATAAGCAGTTTTCTGATGTCTTTTCACTATTAAAGATCTATTCTGGGTAAAACATGCAGTGTTCATAGCTTCTGCCCAATATGAATTTTTCAGCCCAGACTCAGCTAACATAGATCTTGCTGCTTCAATGAGAGTTCTGTTTCTTCTTTCTGCAACACCATTTTGTTGATGTGTTCTCATAGCAGAAAAGTTCTGTGAAATACCTTTATCAGCACAAAATTCTTCTAATGTAGCATTTCTGAATTTGGTACCATGATCACTTCTTAGCTGTTTCACCAGTTGCCCATTTAAAAGCTCTATTCTTTTGATAAAATTGATAATTTCATCAGCAGCTTCACTCTTTTGCTTCAAAAAGAATACCCAGGTGTATCTGGAATATTCATCAACAATAACCAGTGTATACTTCTTCCCACTACTGCTGGCCACATTAACAGGACCAAAAAGATCCATATGAAGTAAATGAAATGGTTTCTCAACAGATGAGATTTGCTTTTATTTGAATGAGGCATGGTGATGTTTTCCTTTTTCACAACCAGGACACAGTCTGTCCTTTACATAAGACATGGTGGGTAGCCCAGACACCAAACTTCTACTAGATAATTTGTGAATATCTTTGAAATTGAGATGTGAGAATCTCTTGTGCCATAACCATTTCAGGTTATCTGCTGCCTTCGAATAGAAACAAGTATCAGTTGTTGTGACTGCTGTGTTCATGTCAATTTGATACATGTTTTCATGACGTTTTGCAGTCAGCAGTGACTTCCCTGTCTTATCAAAAATAGTGCCAATTTTCCTTCTGAATTGGACTATCTTGTTCTTACTTGTCAGTTGGCTTATGCTGAGTAAATTATGTTTAAGCCCAACGACATATGCAACATTTGAGAATGTGACATTCCCATTAGTCAAAGTACCAAAACCCTTTATGTAACCCAACGAATTATCTCCATATGAAACAACTGGACCATCTTTTTCTTGATAGTCCATCAGCAGGGACTTACATCCGGTCACATGTCTCAAATAACCACTATCGAGATACCAGATTTGCTTGTTTTGAATGCCCTTATACATCAATTCAGTTTTCCATTGAGGAGAATCTCTTTTCTGATCAGCTTCCCTCATATCAGCTAAAAACATGCTACTACTATCATCCTCATCAAACTCCTTGACCTCCTTGGCCATTAAACATAGCTTCTTTTCTGGAGCATAACCAGTACCATTATCATCAATATCACTATCAGAGGAAGATGACGAGCTGGTTTCATCCCAATCATGATGCCCAGTGTAGTGACCCGAAATTTTCCATGTTTATATATATTAATTGAGATTGATATTTACATGATTAAATGTTTCCAACATGTTAAGCAATCAAACTTGTTAAGACTTGATTAATTGAAATATGTTTCATATAGACAATTGACCACCCAAGTTGACCGGTGATTCACGAACGTTAAAACTTATAAAAACTATATGATGACATATATATGGATATATATATAGTTAACATGATATTATGATAAGTAAACATATCATTAAGTATATTAACAATGAACTACATATGTAAAAACAAGACTACTAACTTAATGATTTTTAAACGAGACATATATGTAACGATTATCGTTGTAAAGACATTTAATGTATATATATCATATTAAGAGATATTCATACATGATAATATCATGATAATATAATAATTTAAAATCTCATTTGATATTATAAACATTGGGTTAACAACATTTAACAAGATCGTTAACCTAAAGGTTTCAAAACAACACTTACATGTAACGACTAACGATGACTTAACGACTCAGTTAAAATGTATATACATGTAGTGTTTTAATATGCATTTATACACTTTTGAAAGACTTCAATACACTTATCAAAATACTTCTACTTAACAAAAATGCTTACAATTACATCATCGTTCAGTTTCATCAACAATTCTACTCGTATGCACCCGTATTCGTGATGGAATTCAACATAACAACAAGTTCTTAATGTTAACATAAACATGAAACCAATTCATTTAGAGTTATAACAAGCGGAAGCATAATTATTAAAAAAACAAGTGTGATTATAGTAATACATGGGGGTGGCGGTTTTGAGGAGCCCCATGACCACCTCACATGCTATTTTCCTTTGGTACTTGTGTGGTCTCAAACCCCATGCTCATGCCTTACATGTATTCCAATACTTTGACTCAATGGAACATGCAATTAAAAACACACAATAGCAACAAAAATTCTGCTCTCCCCTCTTGAGCTGCTGCCGAAATAATACAAGGGAGTAGAGAGGTTTTTGGCTTGCAAATTAAGTTCATTAAGTGTCCAAAATCCTAACCACATAAAGGAAGGTGTTGGTGATTGATAGCTTGGGGTATTACTTGCTTGAGGCTTCAAGTTAGAGGCTTTATTTCCATCATCTTTATCATCAACATTGCTGTCCAAATCAGCTCCTAATTCATCTTAGAGGAGGTATAATTTTCTTCCTTCTTTGTTACATGTAAGCATATTTTCATAACTTGATAACTATATGGAATTCATCTAAATTGGTTT
This sequence comes from Rutidosis leptorrhynchoides, assembly GCF_046630445.1. Taxonomy (NCBI): domain Eukaryota; kingdom Viridiplantae; phylum Streptophyta; class Magnoliopsida; order Asterales; family Asteraceae; genus Rutidosis; species Rutidosis leptorrhynchoides. Next base: position 132,260,167 of record NC_092335.1, read on the forward strand.
AACATACAAACTTGTTTTCTTAATAATTATGCTTCCGCTTGTTATAACTCTAAATGAATTGGTTTCATGTTTATGTTAACATTAAGAACTTGTTGTTATGTTGAATTCCATCAATGGTATCTAGAGTCGAAGTCTATGAAATATGCTTCTTGAATATGGTCTTTGAAACCCACCAACTTTGCATTTTATTAACATGCATGAAAGTAGAATGCAAAATTGATGGATTTTGGGTAGTTTTGTTGGAAGGCCGAATTTAAGAAGGTCCAAATGGGTTTTTGGAACTTACCTTTTGGTCATATTTTGTTCATATGTTGTTGTTCACAATCATAGCCAAGACCTTGTGGTTGAATGGATGTTTGTTTGGTTGATTTGTTAATTTTTCCATGTGGTTGTTATATTCATTCATTTGGTTTGTAAAGTTAATTATTCATTTGGTATGTAATATTAATTTTGGTTATGTAATTTATTTTTACATTTGGTATGTAAAGTAGAATAAGTTGTAATTTCATTTTCTAGATAAAAATGTATTAGGATACATATTTTGTAAAATGATGAAGATGATGAAGACTTGAAGAACACAAGAAGAATCTACTTGGATGCAAGATTAAGTGGGAGTGGTAAATCTCCTATTTTGTGTTATGACCCATTACCCGGTGGCATTTTGTTTTCGGCTAAACAAAATGCTTACCAAAAGGCTTGATTGTGAACAAAAATTGTTTTGCATGCATGTTGTGTTGTTTGATTATGGTTTGTATGTTTGGTTACTACAAGTTATCACACAAGTTTACAACTGGCACAACTACATTTAATTGGTTAAATTAAAAATAGTTAACAACATGTAAAATGGAAAATTTAATTGGTTAAATTATTAACAAACATGAAATTTATCAAACCACAATTTAATCGGTTAAATTGAAATGGCTAAAAGGACATTAATAAGTGGTTATTTAGAACATGACAAGGATCATAATATATAAAATGGTTTATATCATGTAATTGGTTTAATTACAAGACATGAAAATAGTTTTTCATAAGTACCATGCACTAAATGCATGTTGGTGTATGGTATAAAAGTTTTCTCAAACTAGAATTAACGAAAACTCAAAATCCCTTTCACTAACAAGGTAAACAAGTTAAACGCCATCCTATTGTGTGACACTTAAAAGTATTAGGGAACTCATGATGGGATAAAGGTCACCTAACCATTATGAGCAAACTAATATGATTAAGGTAAATTTCGCATGCTTGTGGGATAAAGGTCACCTAACCACATGTATGTTAAATTTACAAGTCTATACAAGTAGGACGACTTGATTTGGGACTCATGAACTTAGGGTCACCAAAGCATGAGGAACAAATAGGCGTTGATGGGATAAATATGCCATGCAAAAGGATTGCATGATCCCATACTCTAGAAGTTGCAAATGGATTGCAATTGTCATTTAATGACTACCTAGCTAAATCAAATTGCGGGATAAAGGTCACCTAACCGAAACTTGGTTTACCGTTGGATTCTAGAATTTAATAATTCAATTTGTTTTAAAGGGTATTGAATGTTAAATTAAAATCGATAATTAAACAAACTTTGTTAATTTTGTAGATGGCCGCCAATAACAACAACATTCCAAACACACCACTTAACCTAAACCACCTATCATTAAGGTCTCTCTTAGAGAAAGACAAACTCAACCATACAAACTTTATGGATTGGTTCCGCAATCTTCGGATTGTCCTCAAACAAGAGGATAAAATGTATGTGCTTGAGGACCCCATTCCCGATCAACCGGATGAGAGTGATGTGGAGGCAATGGCCTCTTACGATAAGTATTGCCACGACTCCCTTCAAGTCTCATGCTTAATGCTTGGGACTATGATACCCGAACTCCAAAAGGATTTCGAGCATCATAGCGCATACGACATGATAACACAATTGAAGGAGATGTTTCTCCAACAAGCACGTGTTGAGCGTTTCGAAACGGTTCGGGCGCTTCATGCTTGTCGTATGGACGATACCCAATCGGTTTCATCTTATGTACTTAAGATGAAGAGCCTTATCGATCGTGCTAACCGTCTTAACCTTAACATATCAAATGAGTTAGCCACCGATCTTATCCTTAACTCCCTATCAAAGAGGTTTGATCAATTTGTAATTAATTACAACATGAATGGGATGGATAAGAGCATAGGTGAGCTTCATGGTATGCTTAGGACGGCGGAAACTAGCATGGGTAAAAGGACTTTACCCGTGTTAGCAATCGATCAAGGTGGGTCTAAAGGTAACACCTCTAAGCCAAAGGTGGCTAAGAGAAAAGGACCCGCCCATCAAGGCAAAGGGAAGGGGAAGATGGTTACCTCAACCAAAAACAAGGCTAAGAAGCAAAAGGTAGCCGAGAAGGCAAACCCCAAGGAAGACCCATGTTTCGGTTGCGGTGAGATGGGTCATTGGAAACGAAACTGTCCGGTCTATCTTAAGGAGTTGAAGGACAAGAGGGATGCAGGGCAAACCTCAGGTAATATATATATGGTATATATGGAGCTTAGTATTACTTCTTCTAATACATGGGTATTAGACACGGGATGTGGAACTCATATTTGCAATTCTTTGCAGGGGTTCAAAAGAAGTAACAATTCGTACTCGTACAATACACAGCTTTTAGATATATGTACTATTAGTATATACACTCCAATGAACAGCTATTAGCAGCCCATGTGAGTCACCTAACACATGTGGGAACCATCATTTGGCAACTAGCATGAAATATCTCATAAAATTACAAAAATATGAGTAATCATTCATGACTTATTTACATGAAAACAAAATTACATATCCTTTATATCTAATCCATACACCAACGACCAAAAACACCTACAAAAACTTTCATTCTTCAATTTTCTTCATCTAATTGATCTCTCTCAAGTTCTATCTTCAAGTTCTAAGTGTTCTTCATAAATTCTACAAGTTCTAGTTACATAAAATCAAGAATACTTTCAAGTTTGCTAGCTCACTTCCAATCTTGTAAGGTGATCATCCAAAATCAAGAAATCTTTGTTTCTTACAGTAGGTTATCATTCTAATACAAGGTAATAATCATATTCAAACTTTGGTTCAATTTCTATAACTATAACAATCTTATTTCAAGTGATGATCTTACTTGAACTTGTTTTCGTGTCATGATTCTGCTTCAAGAACTTCGAGACATCCAAGGATCCGTTGAAGCTAGATCCATTTTTCACTTTTCCAGTAGGTTTATCCAAGGAACTTAAGGTAGTAATGATGTTCATAACATCATTCAATTCATACATATAAAGCTATTTTATTCGAAGGTTTAAACTTGTAATCACTAGAACATAGTTTAGTTAATTCTAAAATTGTTCGCAAACAAAAGTTAATCCTTATAACTTGACTTTTAAAATCAACTAAACACATGTTCTATATCTATATGATATGCTAACTTAATGATTTAAAACCTGGAAACAAGAAAAACACTGTAAAACCGAATTTACGCCGTCGTAGTAACACTGCGGGCTGTTTTGGGTTAGTTAATTAAAAACTATGATAAACTTTGATTTAAAAGTTGTTCTTCTAGGAAAATGATTTTTCTTATGAACATGAAACTATATCCAAAAATCATGGTTAAACTCAAAGTGTAAGTATGTTTTCTAAAATGGTCATCTAGACGTCGTTCTTTCGACTGAAATGACTACCTTTACAAAAATGACCTGTAACTTATATTTCTGACTATAAACCTATACTTTTTATATTTAGATTCATAAAATAGAGTTCAATATGAAACCATAGCAATTTTATTCACTCAAAACGGATTTAAAATGAAGAAGTTATGGGTAAAACAAGATTGGATAATTTTTCTCATTTTAGCTACGTGAAAATTGGTAACAAATCTATTCCAACCATAACTTAATCAACTTGTATTATATATTATGTAATCTTGAGATACCATAGACACGTATACAATGTTTCGACCTATCATGTCGACACATCTATATATATTTCGGAACAACCATAGACACTCTATATGTGAATGTTGGAGTTAGCTATACAGGGTTGAGGTTGATTCCAAAATATATATAGTTTGAGTTGTGATCAGTACTGAGATATGTATACACTGGGTCGCGGATTGATTCAAGATAATATATATCGATTTATTTCTGTACATCTAACTGTGGATAACTAGTTGTAGGTTACTAACGAGGACAGCTGACTTAATAAACTTAAAACATCAAAATGTATTAAAAGTATTGTAAATATATTTTGAACATACTTTGATATATATGTACATATTTGTTATAGGTTCGTGAATCGACCAGTGGCCAAGTCATACTTCCCGACGAAGTAAAAATCTGTGAAAGTGAGTTATAGTCCCACTTTTAAAATCTAATATTTTTGGGATGAGAATACATGCAGGTTTTATAAATGATTTACAAAATAGACACAAGTACGTGAAACTACATTATATGGTTGAATTATCGAAATTGAATATGCCCCTTTTTATTAAGTCTGGTAATCTAAGAATTAGGGAACAGACACCCTAATTGATGTGAATCCTAAAGATAGATCTATTGGGCCTAACAAACCCCATCCAAAGTACCGGATGCTTTAGTACTTCGAAATTTATATCATATCCGAAGGGTGTCCCGGAATGATGGGGATATTCTTATATATGCATCTTGTTAATGTCGATTACCAGGTGTTCACCATATGAATAATTTTTATCTCTATGTATGGGATGTATATTGAAATATGAAATCTCGTGGTCTATTGTTACGATTTGATATATATAGGTTAAACCTATAACTCACCAACATTTTTGCTGACGTTTTAAGCATGTTTATTCTCAGGTGATTATTAAGAGCTTCCGCTGTCGCATACTTAAATAAGGACGAGATTTGGAGTCCATGCTTGTATGATATTGTGTAAAAATTGCATTCAAGAAACTTATTTTGTTGTAACATATTTGTATTGTAAACCATTATGTAATGGTCGTGTGTAAACAGGATATTTTAGATTATCATTATTTGATAATCTACGTAAAGCTTTTAAAACCTTTATTGATGAAATAAAGGTTATGGTTTGTTTTAAAATGAATGCAGTCTTTGAAAAACGTCTCATATAGAGGTCAAAACCTCGCAACGAAATCAATTAATATGGAACATTTTTAATCAATAAGAACGGGACATTTCAGTTGGTATCCGAGCGTTGGTCTTAGAGAACCAGAATTTTGCATTAGTGTGTCTTATTGAGTTTGTTAGGATGCATTAGTGAGTCTGGAATTCGACCGTGTTTACTTGAAAAATGATTGCTTAACAAATTTTGTTGGAAACTATATATTTTTAACATGTGAATATTATGTGATATATTAATCTCTTAACGCGTTTGATATTATGTGATAGATGTCTACCTCTAGAACAAGTCCCATTGATTCACCTAATAATAATGAAGAGTCAAATGTAAATTGGAATGATTCATGGACTGATTCACAAGTTCCCGAAGAGGAACCGGAAGAAGAGTCGGAACCGGAAGAAGAATCGGAACCGGAAGAAGAATCGGAACCGGATGAAGAAATAGAACCGGTGGGGGAAATAATAAAACGGTTAAGTAAAAGAAAATCCTCAACCAACCGACCAAGGTTAATTATGGTCAATGGTGTTTCCGCCAAGGAAGCAAAATATTGGGAGGATTACCAATTCTCCGATGAATCGGATTCCGACGAGAATTCCGATGATATTATAGAAATTACCCCAACTGAATTTAAAAAGGCAAGAGAAAATAATAAGGGAAAGGGCATAAAAATAGATAAATCTAATTTCAACCCCGATGAACTTTATATGTATCGTCAACCCCCGAAGTCCTTAAGTTGTAACAATGACCCGGAAACCTCTAAACCACCAAGTTTTTCTAAACCAATGTGGAAAACGACGGCTCGTATTAGGGGAACATCATATATCTCTAGAAACTTGGCAAAACGAACCAAAACCGAAGAAGAAGAAACAAGCGAGTTGGAATAAGATAGTTGTATTCGTGTGGTGTAATATATGTAATATAGTGTGCTTATGCTTTATGATATATGTAAAAATTGCTTGTATTAATAAGTATTTTTTTTTATGAATCTAACTCTTGTCTATTTTACAGTATAAAAACACAAAATGGATAGACAACCCAATATTTTAAGAGACCTACCTGGAGACATGATTGATGAAATCTTGTCTAGAGTCGGTCAGAATTCTTCGGCACAACTATTTAAGGCGATCTCAGTTTGTAAGACATTCGAAGAACGTTCCAAGAATGCCTTGGTTTATAAAAGGCTTTCGTTCGAAAGATGGGGGATATCACATTGGGAAATCCATAAGTTATGATGTGTTTACTTTGACACATATATTGCGGGGAACCCAAATGCTATTTTACGCAATGGGTTAAGAAATTATTTTGATCAATATATCCGAATATTGGACTTCGTGATTTAGAAAAAGCGGCTAACATGCAACATAAAGAAGCATGTTATGCTTACGGATTAGTAATGTTCGCTTCTCACCAAAGTGAGAACAAGAACATCGGGCTACAACTATTAAACAAAACGTTCCCACAAGTGACGGAGTCGGTAATTGGGGTAAGAAATGAGGTTTTTAGATTGTTACTGGACTGTTGGACATTACGTAACCCTCGTCCCTTTGACGACGTTACAACACGCTGTCTTATCAACGGCCATAACAGTTATGTTCCACAAGACCAAGGGTGGGAAGTAATCCTAGTAAAACCAGAATGCATGACTTGTTTTTGGACGTATGAATTACGTGTCTTTATTGCCTTTGCTGAACGACTTGTGTACTAGCTAGAATTATCTTCACAACCATCTTGTATCAAATTTATTGTGTGCTATATTTCATGCTATATGTAAAATAAGCGGTATTGTAAGTTTGTAAAATATTGTGTAAAAGTTTGAACGCGAAATATTATTATAATCAGTTTTTCATATAGAATTGTAGTAGTTGAATTGTATATTAGCTACTAAGTATGAACTTAACGGGTAGGTACTACCCGAATTTAAACTTATAAAACGCTAATATGAAGAAAAAGCTTTTATAAATGAGTTCATATTATGCTACGAAATACTATTAACTACTCTTAATATTCTGTATGATTAACTTGTTCCATTTGACTATTTTGAAGGAAATGGCACCGACTACTCGACACACCGTGAATATGAATGAAGAGGAATTCCGTACTTTTCTAGCTTCAAACATAGTCGCAGTACAGGCTGCGCTACATGTAACATCCCGCCTTTTTTCCATTTACTTTTCCATTATACTAATTTAAACTCCGTTATATGTTTATAACATCTCCCGTTAATACGCGTTTTAAATTATCTCGTTTAGGTAATTCACGCACCCGATTCAAATTAGAGGGACTAAACTTTCCAAGAGGCCAAAGATTTGACTAGGTCAACTAGTCAAACCTTCAACCTCCTCCTCTCATTTCAACATCTCCATCTTTCTTCTACTCCCTTTTTCTCTCAAGAACACCAACAAGAATTCATCATCTAAATTCGGATTAGGAAGCTAGCAACAAAACAAATTACAAATTCGTGATCCTTGCATCTTCCTCTTCGATTCCATACCGATTTCATTGCATTTGGGTAACTTTCTAAAATCACTAGATTTTGTGTTTTTATGTTTTTAACTTATAAAAGTGTTAATTAGTGTCTATGGCTCAAGTCTAACATGATTATATGATTTATATGCTCGATCTCGTTGTTTTAGTGTAACTAGCATGAACTTGAATTTTGGTGTGTTGTTCTTGAATTTTGGATGATCATATGTTGTTAGATGTTAAAAGTTCATGTTCTAATTGTGTTCCTAGTATCACTAGCTTCAATTTGATGTGTAGGTTGCTTTAGAAAAGTTCTTGAACTTGATTTATGATTTTGGTGAATTTGGGTTAGGGTTTGATGAACTTGAAATGGACTTTTGATGCATTGAATGCCATGGATTATTGTTGGTAAGTGTTTAGTTGGATTGTATGCTTGATTACCTTCGAAACGGCATGTCATTCATGTAAATTGGTTGCCCGAATCATTGAATTGCATTTATGAACATGTATGCGATTAATGTTGAGCATTAGATGAGGTTTTGGTTGTTATAATAGGTAGATTGATTGATGAAATGTGTTTAGTTGTCTTCCTCGTCAAATTACCTTCCCAACGGTATAAAATACTTGACTTGATTGTTTGCGGATCATAAATTGTGTTTATTTGGTTTTTGGTTCGTGCACTTAGAAGGTTTCTGCATCAGGCTTGAATACCAATCTGGACGCCGTCCAGACGCTTGGACGCCGTCCCAGATTTCAAGTCTGGACACCGTCCAGATACTTGGACGCCATCCCAGTCTTCAAAGCTGGACGCCGTCCAGACAATCTGGACGCCGTCCAGATACACTGGCAGGCTCTGTCTTCGCTGGTCATTTTACGGAAAATGTTTGCTATGCTATGGACCTCCGATTCACATGTAACTTATTCTAACATGCTCATACATGATTAAAAACCTCAGAAAAATAGTTCGGGACCCGACCCGAACGTGTTGACTTTTTCGTTGACTTTGACCGACCAAAGTTTGACTTTTTGTCAAACTTAACCAAATGATTATGCAACCTTCCTAACTTGTTTCTATATTTGTATCTTGCATGAAACTTGACAATTTGATTTCACATGCTACATAATCGAGTCGTAACGAGCCGTAGGACTAATTGAACATCTTTGACCTATCGTGTTTACCGTTATTGATACGACCTATTTGTTTAGGTCAAGACTAGCATTGTTCTTTGCACACGTTACTTGTCGAAGTACTTATTTACTCTTCCGCTCAAGGTGAGATCATAGTCCCACTTTTACTCTTTTGAAACTTACATTTGGGATGAGAAAACATAAACGTTCCTTTTTAACTAAGTGAACACAAGTACAGGAAAACAAACATTCTACATACGAGTTTAGAACAAAAATTCTCAATTCGATTATCATTAGTTACACTTGCCGGGTGTAAGCGAGAACTTATGTTATATGGCCATATGGGTTTGACAAACCCTCGTTCAAACGGTTCGCTACCGTTTACGAATGAAATATATTTTCGAGAAACAGTGTATGTTCTAGCACTAAGGTGATGGGGTTCTATGGAAGGAATGTTAAGCATTGATAATTGGGTGCTCGTGAAACAAACTTTTGGAATGTATTACTATTATCTCATTGTTGCAAATCTTGTGGTTCACTTGTACTTACTTACTCAAACCTATGATTTCACCAACGTTTTCGTTGACAGATTTCTATGTTTTTCTCAGGTCCTTGAACGATACATGATACATGCTTCCGCTCATTATTTTGATACTTGCATTGGATGTCGAGTATATATGCATACATGGAGCATCTTTTGGCTACTTTTAAATTGTGTCGCATAAGTTTCATTTGTACTTATAACTTTGTAACGTATCTTGTGGTGGAACTATTCTTGTAAACTTTGAACAATCTTTACATTTGAAATGAATGCGACATATCTTTTGGTCAAACGTTGTTTTAAAGACTTATGACCACGTAACGGGACCTAAGTAGACGGCGCCGTCAATGACGATTTTGTCGGGTCGCTACACTACATACCAACAATAACCTTGGATCTAGCAGTACAGGAAATCGTGTAGGATGCACCTACAAAGAATTCACTGCCTGCAAACCTTTGGAATTTGATGGAACCGAAGGACCGATCGGATTGAAACGGTGGACCGAGAAGGTCGAATCGGTGTTTGCCATAAGTAAGTGTACTGAAGAGGACAAAGTGAAGTACGCTACGCATACCTTCACAGGTTCTGCGTTAACATGGTGGAATACCTATCTAGAGTAAGTGGGACAAGACGATGTGTACGCACTATCGTGGTCAGCATTCAAGCACTTGATGAACGAGAAGTACCGTCCCAGAACCGAGGTCAATAAGCTCAAGACAGAACTTAGAGGGTTACGAACCCAAGGATTTGATATTACCACGTACGAAAGATGATTCACAGAATTGTGCCTATTATGTCCGGGAGCGTTCGAAGATGAGGAAGAGAAGATCGACGCGTTTGTGAAAGGATTACCGGAAAGAATCCAAGAAGATATAAGTTCACACAAGCCCACCTCCATACAACAGGCATGTAGAATGGCTCACAAACTAGTGAACCAGATTGAAGAAAGAATTAAAGAACAGACTGCTGAAGAGGCCAATGTGAAGCAAGTCAAAAGAAAGTGGGAGGAAAACGGTGATAAGAATCACCAATACAACAACAACAGCAATTACAACAATAATCGCAACAATTATCCCAACAATCGCAACATCAATCGCAACTACAACAAACGGCCCAACAACAACAACAACAACAACAACAACAACAGCAACATCAACTACAACAATCATCCCAACAACAATAATAACCGCAACAACAACAATCAGAAGCAGCTATGCCAAAGGTGTGAAAAGTATCACTCGGGTTTCTGCACCAAATTTTGCAACAAGTGTAAAAGAAATGGTCATAGCGCGACGAAGTGTGAGGTCTACGGACCAGGGGTTAATAGAACGAAAGGAACAAATGGTGTCGGAACGATTAATGGCGGAGCAAGTAGTGTCGGAGCAAGTTATGCCAATGTAGTTTGTTATAAATGTGGAAAACCGGGCCACATTATTAGAAATTGCCCGAACCAGGAGAACACGAATGGACAAGGCCGCAGAAGAGTTTTCAATATTAATGCGGCAGAGGCACAGGAAGACCCGGAGCTTGTTACGGGTACATTTCTTATTGACAATAAATCTGCTTACGTTTTATTTGATTCGGGTGCGAATAGAAGCTATATGAGTAGAGATTTTTGTGCTAAATTAAGTTGTCCATTGACGCCTTTGGATAGTAAATTTTTACTCGAATTATCAAATGGTAAATTAATTTCAGCAGATAATATATGTCGGAATCGAGAAATTAAACTGGTTAGTGGAATATTTAAGATTGATTTGATACCAGTAGAGTTAGGGAGTTTTGATGTGATAATCGGTATGGACTGGTTGAAAGAAGTGAAAGCAGAGATCGTTTGTTACAAAAATGCAATTCGCATTATACGAGAAAAAGGAAAACCCTTGATGGTGTACGGAGAAAAGGGCAACACGAAGCTACATCTTATTAGTAATTTGAAGGCACAAAAACTAATAAGAAAAGGTTGCTATGCTGTTCTAGCACACGTCGAGAAAGTACAAACTGAAGAAAAGAGCATCAATGATGTTCCCATTGCAAAAGAATTTCCCGATGTATTTCCGAAAGAATTACCGGGATTACCCCCACATCGATCCGTTGAATTTCAAATAGATCTTGTACCAGGAGCTGTACCAATAGCTCGTGCTCCTTACAGACTCGTACCCAGCGAGATGAAAGAACTGCAAAGCCAATTACAAGAACTTTTAGAGCGTGGTTTCATTCGACCAAGCACATCACCGTGGGGAGCTCCTGTTTTGTTTGTCAATAAGAAAGATGGTACATTCAGGTTGTGTATCGACTACCGAGAGTTGAACAAACTTACCATCAAGAACCGTTACCCACTACCGAGAATCGACGACTTATTTGATCAACTACAAGGCTCGTCTGTTTATTCAAAGATTGACTTACGTTCCGGGTATCATCAAATACGGGTGAAAGAAGATGATATTCCAAAGACTGCTTTCAGAACACGTTACGGTCATTACGAGTTTATGGTCATGCCGTTTGGTTTAACTAATGCACCAGCTGTGTTCATGGACCTTATGAACCGAGTGTGTGGACCATACCTTGACAAGTTTGTCATTGTTTTCATTGATGACATACTTATTTACTCAAAGAATGACCAAGAACACGGTGAACATTTGAGAAAGGTGTTAGAAGTATTGAGGAAGGAAGAATTGTATGCTAAGTTTTCAAAGTGTGCATTTTGGTTGGAAGAAGTTCAATTCCTCGGTCACATAGTGAACAAATAAGGTATTAAGGTAGATCCGGCAAAGATATAAACTGTTGAAAAGTGGGAAACCCCGAAAACTCCGAAACACATACGCCAGTTTTTAGGACTAGCTGGTTACTACAGAAGGTTCATCCAAGACTTTTCCAGAATACCAAAACCCTTGACTGCATTAACGCATAAAGGGAAGAAATTTGAATGGAATGATGAACAAGAGAAAGCGTTTCAGTTATTGAAGAAAAAGCTAACTACGGCACCTATATTGTCATTGCCTGAAGGGAATGATGATTTTGTGATTTATTGTGACGCATCAAAGCAAGGTCTCGGTTGTGTATTAATGCAACGAACGAAGGTGATTGCTTATGCGTCTAGACAATTGAAGATTCACGAACAAAATTATACGATGCATGATTTGGAATTAGGCGCGGTTGTTTTTGCATTAAAGACTTGGAGGCACTACTTATATGGGGTCAAAAGTATTATATATATCGACCACAAAAGTCTTCAACACATATTTAATCAGAAACAACTGAATATGAGGCAGCGTAGGTGGATTGAATTGTTGAATGATTATGGCTTTGAGATTCGTTACCACCAGGGGAAGGCAAATGTGGTAGCCGATGCCTTGAGCAGGAAGGACAGAGAACCCATTCGAGTAAAATCTATGAATATAATGATTCATAATAACCTTACTACTCAAATAAAGGAGGCGCAACAAGGAGTTTTAAAAGAGGGAAATTTAAAGGATGAAATACCCAAAGGATCAGAGAAGCATCTTAATATTTGGGAAGACGGAACCCGGTATAGGGCTGAAAGGATTTGGGTACCAAAATTTGGAGATATGAGAGAAATGGTACTTAGAGAAGCTCATAAAACCAGATACTCAATACATCTTGGAACGGGGAAGATGTACAAGGATCTCAAGAAACATTTTTGGTCGCCAGGTATGAAAGCCGATGTTGCTAAATACGTAGGAGAATGTTTGACGTGTTCTAAGGTCAAAGCTGAACATCAGAAACCATCAGGTCTACTACAATAACCTGAAATCCTGGAATGGAAATGGGAAAACATTACCATGGATTTCATTACTAAATTGCCAAGGACTGCAAGTGGTTATGATACTATTTGGGTAATAGTTGATCGTCTCACCAAGTCAGCACACTTCCTACCAATAAGAGAAGATGACAAGATGGAGAAGTTAGCACGACTGTATTTGAAGGAAGTCATCTCCAAACATGGAATACCAATCTCTATTATCTCTGATAGGGATGGCAGATTTATTTCAAGATTCTGGCAGACATTACAGCAAGCATTAGGAACTCGTCTAGACATGAATACTGCCTATCATCCACAAACTGATGGGCAGAGTGAAAGGACGATACAAACACTTGAAGACATGCTACGAGCACGTGTTATTGATTTCGGAAACAGTTGGGATCGACATCTACCGTTAGCAGAATTTTCCTACAACAACAGCTATCATTCAAGTATTGAGATGGCACCATTTGAAGCACTTTATGGTAGAAAGTGCAGGTCTCCAATTTCTTGAAGTAAAGTGGGGGATAGACAGATTACGGGTCCGAAGATAATACAAGAAACTACCGAGAAAATCATCCAAATTCAACAAAGATTGAAAACCGCCCAGAGTCGACAAAAAAGCTACGCGGACAGTAAAAGAAAAGATATAGAGTTTGAAATTGGAGAAATGGTCATGCTTAAGGTTTCACCTTGGAAAGGCATTGTTCGATTTGGTAAACGGGCGAAACTAAATCCAAGGTACATTGGACCATTCAAGATTATAGATCGTGTCGGACCAGTAGCTTACCGACTTGAGTTACCTCAACAACTCGCGGCTGTACATAACACTTTCCACGTCTCGAATTTGAAGAAATGTTTTGCTAAAGAAGATCTCACTATTCTTTTAGATGAAATCCAAATCAACGAAAAACTTCAATTCATCGAAGAATTCATCGAAGAACCCGTCGAAATAATGGATTGTGAGGTTAAAAGACTTAAGCAAAACAAGATACCAATTGTTAAGGTTTGATGGAATGCTCGTAGAGGACCCGAGTTCACCTGGGGCCGTGAAGATCAGATGAAGAAGAAATACCCGCATCTATTTCCAGAAGATTCGTCAACACCTTCAATAGCTTAAAATTTCGGGACGAAATTTATTTAACGGGTAGGTACTGTAGTGACCCGAACTTTTCCATGTTTATACATATTAATTGAGATTGATATTTACATGATTAAATGTTTCCAACATGTTAAGCAATCAAACTTGTTAAGACTTGATTAATTGAAATATGTTTCATATAGACAATTGACCACCCAAGTTGACCTGTGATTCACGAACGTTAAAACTTGTAAAAACTATATGATGACATATATATGGATATATATATAGTTAACATGATATTATGATAAGTAAACATATCATTAAGTATATTAACAATGAACTACATATGTAAAAACAAGACTACTAACTTAATGATTTTTAAACGAGACATATATGTAACGATTATCGTTGTAAAGACATTTAATATATATATATATATCATATTATGAGATATTCATACATGATAATATCATGATAATATAATAATTTAAAATCTCATTTGATATTATAAACATTGGGTTAACAACATTTAACAAGATCGTTAACCTAAAGGTTTCAAAACAACACTTACATGTAACGACTAACGATGACTTAACGACTCAGTTAAAATGTATATACATGTAGTGTTTTAATATGTATTTATACACTTTTGAAAGACTTCAATACACTTATCAAAATACTTCTACTTAACAAAAATGCTTACAATTACATCCTCGTTCAGTTTCATCAACAATTCTACTCGTATGCACCCGTATTCGTACTCGTACAATACACAGCTTTTAGATGTATGTACTATTGGTATATACACTCCAATGATCAGCTCTTAGCAGCCCATGTGAGTCACCTAACACATGTGGGAACCATCATTTGGCAACTAGCATGAAATATCTCATAAAATTACAAAAATATGAGTAATCATTCATGACTTATTTACATGAAAACAAAATTACATATCCTTTATATCTAATCCATACACCAATGACCAAAAACACCTACAAACACTTTCATTCTACAATTTTCTTCATCTAATTGATCTCTCTCAAGTTCTATCTTCAAGTTTTAAGTGTTCTTCATAAATTCTACAAGTTCTAGTTACATAAAATCAAGAATACTTTCAAGTTTGCTAGCTCACTTCCAATCTTGTAAGGTGATCATCCAACCTCAAGAAATCTTTGTTTCTTACAGTATGTTATCATTCTAATACAAGGTAATAATCATATTCAAACTTTGGTTCAATTTCTATAACTATAACAATCTTATTTCAAGTGATGATCTTACTTGAACTTGTTTTCGTGTCATGATTCTGCTTCAAGAACTTCGAGCCATCCAAGGATCCGTTGAAGCTAGATCCATTTATATCTTTTCCAGTAGGTTTATCCAAGGAACTTAAGGTAGTAATGATGTTCATAACATCATTCGATTCATACATATAAAGCTATCTTATTCGAAGGTTTAAACTTGTAATCACTAGAACATAGTTTAGTTAATTCTAAACTTGTTCGCAAACAAAAGTTAATCCTTCTAACTTGACTTTTAAAATCAACTAAACACATGTTATATATCTATATGATATGCTAACTTAATGATTTAAAACCTGGAAACACGAAAAACACTGTAAAATCGAATTTACGCCGTCGTAGTAACACCGCGGGCTGTTTTGGGTTAGTTAATTAAAAACTATGATAAACTTTGATTTAAAAGTTGTTCTTCTGGGAAAATGATTTTTCTTATGAACATGAAACTATATCCAAAAATCATGGTTAAACTCAAAGTGTAAGTATGTTTTCTAAAATGGACATCTAGACGTCGTTCTTTCGACTGAAATGACTACCTTTACAAAAACGACTTGTAACTTATATTTCCGACTATAAACCTATACTTTTTCTGTTTAGATTCATAAAATAGAGTTCAATATGAAACCATAGCAATTTGATTCACTCAAAACGGATTTAAAATGAAGAAGTTATGGGTAAAACAAGATTGGATAATTTTTCTCATTTTAGCTACGTGAAAATTGGTAACAAATCTATTCCAACCATAACTTAATCAACTTGTATTGTATATTATGTAATCTTGAGATACCATAGACACGTATACAATGTTTCGACCTATCATGTCGACACATCTATATATATTTCGGAACAACCATAGACACTCTATATGTGAATGTTGGAGTTAGTAATACAGGGTTGAGGTTGATTCCAAAATATATATAGTTTGAGTTGTGATCAATACTGAGATATGTATACACTGGGTCGTGGATTGATTCAAGATAATATATATCGATTTATTTCTGTACATCTAACTGTGGACAACTAGTTGTAGGTTTCTAACGAGGACAACTGACTTAATAAACTTAAAACATCAAAATGTATTAAAAGTGTTGTAAATATATTTTGAACATACTTTGATATATATGTACATATTTGTTATAGGTTCGTGAATCGACCAGTGGCCAAGTCTTACTTCCCGACGAAGTAAAAATCTGTGAAAGTGAGTTACAGTTCCACTTTTAAAATCTAATATTTTTGGGATGAGAATACATGCAGGTTTTATAAATGATTTACAAAATAGACACAAGTACGTGAAACTACATTCTATGGTTGAATTATTGAAATCGAATATGCCCCTTTTTATTAAGTCTGGTAATCTAAGAATTAGGGAACAGACACCCTAATTGACGCGAATCCTAAAGATAGATCTATTGGGCCTAACAAACCCCATCCAAAGTACCGGATGCTTTAGTACTTCGAAATTTATATCATATCCGAAGGGTGTCCCGGAATGATGGGGATATTATTATATATGCAACTTGTTAATGTCGATTACCAGGTGTTCACCATATGAATAATTTTTATCTCTATGTATGGGATGTTGATGATGTAGCGTGAGGGTACGAAATAGTATTATTTTTAATACAAAATACTACAAAATATGACACAAGTTTTATTAATTTACGGATGGGATATACCTAAACCTTGCTACAACACTATAGGCAGTGTACCTAATCGTAGAGTAGTGTAGTTTTTAGTAAGTCCGGTTCGTTCCACAGGGAGCTGGTGATACTTACTATATTTTTAACTATATTTATACAAAATATATATAATTATATAAGTAGTAATATTATTATAAAAGGGGGGTTTTACCGTTTAATGACCGGTTTGTCGATTCTATATTTTAAGCGTAAAGATAAATGACGATAATTAAAGTGCGTAAAATAATGACAATAAATAAAATGACAGTAAATAAAATTGCGAGTAATAAAATGACAGTAAATAAAGATACGATGAGAAATATAATAAAAGAATTATGCTTATTTAAACTTCCGTAATCATGATGTTTGACGTGTTGATTTTAATTTATTACCATGGGTTAATTGTCCTTTGTCCTGGTTTATTTGATACGTCTATCTGGTTTTTGTCCATAATAGTCCATCGGTCATAAAAATAAAGTGCGAGTATCCTCGTCAAATTACCCTTATACCCGAAGTCAAATATTCCAACTGATTAAGGATTTAAACTGTGACGCAGTTATCACTTCTGTCAACAATTACACCAGTTATCACTGTATGTAATCCACCCCTGTTTTAATTAGTTTATGAATATTAATTCATCCACTTGATCAGAATGAATAATCAATTACCCAACCCAATTGATTAATTAAATGATTATAACAGATTCCATATGATCATCACTAAATAGGACAACCATAATCATTATTAATTATTAGGTTAATTAATTTGAAGATAGGTTCGACAGACTCCAATGAGTTGTCACTCAATTAGACAATACCCCCCATCTATTAATAGTCAATAGTTCAATTTCCACAAGTGTCGGTCTTTTGCCCAAACCTTAATTATGGTCCAAAGTTCAATAACCCCTTCTTAATATTTTAGCCCAACATCACGATTACTTCGGCTCAAATAAGCATAATAATAACTTAGTTACGATACATTAATGTAAAAAGGTTGAACATAACTTACAATGATTAAAAATAGCGTAGCGTTACACGGACAGAATTTCGACTTACACACTCAAACGATCTCTATCATAAATCTTATTATTATCATAATTTAAAATTAAAATTAAGATTATTGTTATATCTTATTAAGTTAACATTATGATAGAGATATAGAATATAGATATTGATAATTGATATTGATAAATAAGAAAAAGATAGAAAAAGGTGTGTTTTTACATTACGATTACAAAGCCTTTTATAGGCGAATTTAGAAATTGAATTTTCACTTATGACCCCTGAACTATGCTCAATTAACAACTTTTTATTATTTAATATTATTCTTATTATGAATTATTTAAATATTATATTTTATTCTTGTGCATAGTTGACTCGTAATTTTTACACCGTTGCGTCGAGCGTTGAGAGTTGACTCTGGTCCCGGTTCCGGATTTTCGAACGTCCTTGCGTACAATTTTATATTTTGTACATTGCGTTTTGTAACTTGTACTCTTGTCATTTTTAGACGTTCCTCATCAATAATTTGAACCTTTTTGATTGTATCTTGTACTTTTGAGCTTTTTGGACCTTTGTGTCTTCAATTCGTCGTTTTCGCCTTTTGTCTTCGCACTTATTTAAAATAAACGAATATTACTTGAAAATGGAACAATTGCAACTTTGTCTTTCTTGGGGGATTTTGCTATGAAATATATGTTCCTTTTTAGCCTTATCAATATCCCCACACTTGAGCGTTGCTTGTCCTCAAGCAATACAGTCTTGAAATAATATAATACATCACACGAATCACTTCTTTATTCTTCACACTTTGTACATCAGTGATTTTGATAGAGCGGTATAAACAATGATAGTAACGATATGGTTAAAGGTGGGTGTGTCATCCACAGTTGCCTTGGGTTTAGGACAACGACACTTGCAATCAAATAGCCGATTTACTTTCGGTTTCCAAAGCAAAGTGCACATTTGAAAGGCGGTTTACAGTCCCACATGACTATAAAAATTTAGATCCTTTAAGAAAATTGGATCTTTATGAAAACATTTGATCTTTTGAAAATTCAAGCTAGATCTTACCCTAGACAAGTTTTCTGATTTGATCCATCATCGGTGTTGCAAAATATATTTGTGGATCAATATTTTGGCTAAAACTTTTAGGTTCGTGTAATCCACTGCTATCCCGGTATCGGAAAGTACACATCCAGTTTACTTGTTCCGTATATTATCTTTCGGTAAACTACCGTCCGGTTGTAAAGGAAAGCGATGAACAAGAAACTGTTAAGGCAATGTCCCGTGACATGCAGATGATTATGGTCTTTTAACGTGTCGGATGCTAGAACTATCCTTGGTAGGAGCGATAGTAAAGATCATCCTATGATTTTTTGGTCTGGCACAAGGTCCTGTCTCCGACCATGCTATGCAACCACCGTTCTTACGGTTGACACCCGATTTGGTTCAGGTGACCTAATGAATTCCAGGTGAATTCCTAGGATTTTATGTTCAATGGTAATGAACGCATTGAAAATGGGTTTTCAGAAAACAAATCGGTTTGTATTTTTGATCAAAATATTTTCTCGTTCAAGCTCGAGTTTAGATATCATTGAATTCCATGAGTTTGAATTCTCAATCTTTAAGGTCAATCTCAAGGATTGAGTAATATCAGTCTTAAAAGCTGATTTTTAATCTTTAAGGAGATTATCCTTTCTGGGGATCTGATTCATTAGTCTTATCAAGCTAATTTGCACGGTGCCTCCCCATTGTACGAGATAAATCCTTCTCATGGTTAGGATAAATCTGACCACTTGGCGACCCTGTTTGATGCTGAGGTCCGTGGATTTCCTGCTGATTTTAGAGATGACTTTTCTAGATTTTTCGTCAACCTACAGCTGGTCTGGACGACAACTTCTTGACCTAAATCAAGAAGCGCGTGTCTTTTTCGGAAGACTTTACTTCCTTTTAATGATGGAATTGATTCATCGTGTAGATCCATCTTTCTTTCAAATATATTACAGTAAACCGGGTAAAACTGATTAGTATCATCCAAAACAAAAGTACCTGCAATAATCTTGTACAAAGATATGTGATAGATAATTTTTAATTGAATAACTTGGTACATTCTCCCCACACTTAGTTTCTTTCTTTGCCTTTTTATTCTCCTTTATTCCATTTTAAATGAATTCAAGCATTTTAGGTTGTTTCTCAATTTATGTCCTTTCCGAGGTAACGATAATTTCGGCATTAACACCTAGTTTTATCGTTCATAAATATGTATAAACATGATTTTGAATTCATTTAGTTAAAAAATTTTAAAATTTTCATAATATTTAGAAAATAAGCCAAGTATAAACCCGAGAGAATTTATAACCCTTCCCCACACTTGAGATCATGCAATGCCCTCATTTGCATGAAATCAGACTATAATTATTAATTCATGAGGGTGATTAGTGTAGAAAAGTGATTAAAAATACCCAGTTTGTAATTACAAAGCTCGTCGAATGATAGATGGCGCGCCTCATCGTTCATTCCTTCATTTATTATATCACATTTGTTGTTTTGCATCTTGTCGTCAAAATCAGTACCTTTTGCTGAACTTAATGTTAGTCTTTGAAAGTGCGTTGTTTTACCCTGTTGTTTACATGATAAAATACGAACATATATACATATTTTTAAAGTTGGGTATATTACCCCACGTTCAAAAATTTATAAAATCAAATATATTTTTTTTGGCATACTTTAAATCAATAAAATTAAAAATAATGATGAAAAAATTTTTCGCCCCGCCCTCGGGTAAAGTAATTTCGGCTCAACGGCCTAGTCTTCAACTCACGACGAATTTTAGAAATCATTTTTTTTCAACTTAATGAAATAAAGTAAATTTTTGTTTTTAAATTCACACAAAACTTAAAAAGAAAACATATTAATTTCATATAAAACCTAAAAAACAAAAAAAATTCAGAATGGGGGGAGAAAACTAGTTCTTTAGTGTCTGCTAGCGGAAAAGACCAATCGAATTCCATTCTCGAAACTACACGAGAACAGAACAAGTAACTCCAAACAGCATTTTCTTTTTAGAATATTTGAATCTCCTCACACTTAGGTAGATGTGGTGTCGAAATTGTGATTAACTTCATCGTCAATTTCTCTTGGACCATAATCAACTTGCATATCTGTTACTTTTGCTTTAAGCCAGTGACCAGCTTTTTCCGTAATATCCACAAATTCAACTAGCTTCGCCTTTTCTTTAGGCGACAGATTGGATACTAACCGGTTATATAACCTAAAGTTTCCCTTACTTTTAGCATCAATAACCCGTTTAAAAAGTTTCTTCATTGAACTGTTAATAACGGGGTTATTTAATTTCGTATCAACTATGGGGTTCTTTATTATCAAGTCATCATTAGGTGTTACTTCATTTTCCCTACACTTAGGCGTTCTATTATTGTTAAGCATTACCGTTGGAGTTGGTAAAACAACATGGTTCTTACCAATCGTTTTTGTCGGTTCAACGGTTTTGGTTTGTGGATATTTAGTCTTTCGAATCATAAAGGTGATCGATTTCTCATCATTACTAAGTGTCATTCTACCCTTTCTTACATCAAATAACGCCCCGGTGGACGCTAAGAATGGTCGACCTAAAATTAGAGGAACGTTTGAGTCCTCTTCTATGTCAATATCAATGAATTCGACTAGAAAGGTTAAATTACCTACTTGAACGGGTAGGTTGTCAGCAATTCCAACTGGGTGCTTAATGGTTTGATCAAGGAGTCGAACACTCATATCCGTTGGAGTTAACTCACCTACACCTAATCTCTTATATAATGAAAGAGGCATAACACTCACACTTGAACCTATATCTGCTAGTGCATCATACATGACACAGTCACTAAGTAGACAAGGAACAATAAATTCACCCGGATCACCTACTCTAGGTGGAGGATTTGGTGGAACTGTCTTCACCGGGTTTACTTCTACTGTTTTTGTTTCTTGCACTTTTTTATTCTTCTTCTTCTTCTTTCCAGAGGTATCACAAACTTTATTACCTATTACTTGCTCATACTCAACTCCTTTTCTTGGAAACGGGATGGGTGGTCTGTATGGTGCCACCACTGGCTTTACATACTCGGGTGGTGGTGGTGGTGTAACTTCTTCATTGTTACTTACATCTAAAACTTTCCCATCTTCTGGTATTGGTTTTTCAGA
The DNA here is from genome assembly GCF_046630445.1 of Rutidosis leptorrhynchoides. Classification (NCBI taxonomy): domain Eukaryota; kingdom Viridiplantae; phylum Streptophyta; class Magnoliopsida; order Asterales; family Asteraceae; genus Rutidosis; species Rutidosis leptorrhynchoides. The sequence continues at coordinate 132,282,450 of NC_092335.1, forward strand.
ATTTGTTGATATCATGTTAACATTTTCATTCCGAGGATTTACTTCATTATTACTCGGTAGCTTTCCTTGTTCCCTTTCACTCATCAATCTAACAAGAGTACCTACTTGTTTTTCTAGATTCAAAATGGAAGCTTGTTGAGTTCTAAATGACTGCTCAAACCTCTCATTCGTTTGGGTTTGAGTTTCAATAAATTGTGTTTGAGATTCAACTAGCTTAAATACCACTTCTCCCAGATTTGACTTCTTCTCGTCGGTTTGTTGTGGTGGTTTATACAAGCCAGGTCTTTGTTGATTGAAAGTGTTGTTTTGAGTTGGTTGGTTATTCGGACCTTGTTGGTTATACGAGTTATTGTCGGGTCCTTTTGGATTGTAAAGAATGTTTTGATTTCGATTGAAGTTTGGCCTTGGCGGTTGATAATTATTCTGATAACTATTTTCCAGCCTTTGGTTCATGTAGACAACATTCTCACGTTGTTCCATCGTTTGTTCAATGTGACAGTCTTTCATTAAGTGTGGTCCACCGCATTGCTCACAACTGATTCGTATTGCGTGAATATCTTTATTCATCTTTTCCATTCGTCTTTCGAAAGCATCTATTTTTGCGGAAACGGAATCAAAGTCATGGCTAGAATCGGCTCTAGCCGCTTTAGATGAACGAAAAATATCTTTTTCTTGATGCCACTCATGAGAGTGGGAGGCTGTGTTATCAATAATTTTGTAAGCTTCAGTTGCGGTTTTCTTCATAATGGAACCACCAGCTGTTATGTCAATGTCTTTTCGTGTAGCAACGTTGACACCTTGGTAGAATATTTGTACTATTTGATAAGTGTCTAAACCGTGTTGAGGACATCCTCTCAACAACTTTCCAAATCTTGTCCACGCCTCATATAGAGTTTCATTTGGCTTTTGCGCGAACGTAACAATTTCTCCTTGAAGTCTCACGGCTTTGGATGCCGGAAAGAATTGTTTAAGAATTTTTTCAACTAAAACATCCCATGTGTCAATCGCCCCTTCAGGTAACGATTCTAACCAATCTTTGGCTTCTCCCTTTAAAGTCCAGGGAAACAACATGAGATAGATCTGCTCATCTTCCACTTCTCGGATTTTGAATAGTGTACAAATTCTTTTAAACGTACGAAGGTGTTCGTTAGGATCTTCATTCGGTGCACCACTGAATTGGCATTGGTTAGTTACCATGTGTAGAATTTGTCCTTTGATTTCATAATCTGGCGCATTAACTTCTGGCTTAATAATGGCGTGACCTTGGCCCGTGCGTGTGGCTCTCATTCGATCTTCCATACTTAGAGGTTCCGTTACTTCCATAATTGAATTTGTTGAATACGAATCACTAGAGGATTCTGATTTAATGGTTTGTGGCTCAGGAGGAATAATTAGTGGTTCAGGATCTTGGAATTGTCCTTGAATATGCTCCGGGTTCTTAATTGTGAAGTCGGGTTCAAAAGATGGATTATCGGAAATTTGAGTTGGAGTTCTTGTTCGACTAGATGACGATTCTAAAGAAAAATCAACGGCGACAATATTTGCTAGATGTCTTGATCGAGTTACAGGTGGTGAACGTATGAAAGGTGGTGAACGTTTTGCTCGGTGCATTCACAGAATATCCTATTAGTTATAAAAATAAGAAAAACTTATATAAGTTGTCCAATCAATAGACTTTTCTGATTTTGCCCACGTTTCGAATAGCCAAAAGATGCAGCAGAGGGGCAGGATTCGTTTGGTCTCAATATAATTGAGTACTGTTTGGCTCCAATAACCCGGTCCACGTACAAATCCAACTATTACTACGAACCAGAAAATTTTGATGTCTATCAATTTAACCACTTAAAATAAATTTTCGTAATTTTAAGAAATTTAGAGAAGAAGTAGAAAAAAATCTAAGTCCTAAAAACTAGAATGGCGAGAAATAAGAGAGAAAAAGAGTTCGTCGCAAAAGGTAGAAAAAGAAAAAAAATGGTTGAAAAATAAAAGGTGACGGAAAAATAAAAGAAACTTATAAAAACTTAAAAATACTTGACTAACCTAACCTTATTACTACAACTAACTTAAAATTATAATCGCAAATTGAAATTACTAATTGGAATGATAATTGGTACATAGTAAAAGGTCTAAAAATATTAAAGCTTACAGGAAAAACTAAATCCCAAATGGAAATAACTTAAAAAGAAACTAAAACTTAAAAAGGCGTCGCAAAATTCTAAAGTACCTAAATCTTAGTCTAAAGAAAAAGCACTTAAGGAATTCTACGGCAAAGCCTAAAAATCTAGAAGTAAAAATAACTATAGCAAAAACTAAGTTTAAAATTAAATATGAGCTAAAAATACAAAAGTTACGCTACAACGATTAAAAAGGGACAAAATATAAAAATATACAAAAAGTTGTAAAAAGTACAATTTTTATAAAAATATTATTTTTATATTATTTATTTAATAAAACTACTAATTTTATAATTTAATAAAATTAATTAATACTAAATACATAAATTAAATAAAAAGTAAAAATAAAACTAAAACTAATAATAATAATAATAATAATTAGGTTTAAATAATAATTATTAATTAAAAATCGTAATTAATGCAGGATTAGGGTTTCTGTGCGCGTGTCAGAAAGGCTCCGCGAGTCGCGGCAATTAATGAAGAAAACCCCGCGAGTCGCGGGGTTCAGAAATTCAGTTGACAGCTTATAATTTCAACGCGTTTTTCTTTATTTATTTTTTTTTTATTTTCTGTTTTCTGTTTTTTAATTAAATAAAAGATATTAAAATAAAACTTATATTTTTATAAACTAAAATAAAAATAAAGAAACTTATAAAACTTAAATATTTAACAAAATCTTAAAAATACTTATATTTTTGTTTTTCTTTTTATATTTTCGAATAATTAAAACGTATTTTTACAAAAGCGAATTTTAATAAAAGTAAACAAAAAATCTTTTTTTTTTTTTTTATATTAGCGTTGCGCTTCCGGCTTTTAAGATAGTCCCCGGCAGCGGCGCCAAAAATTACTTGATGTTATGCGAGGTGTATATAAAATAGTTATTATTTTACTATGAAAAACTATTAAATACGATACAATTTTACACAAGATATTTATTTATTTATAGAATGGATATACCTAAACCTTGCTACAACACTATAGGCAGTGTACCTAATCGTAGAGTAGTGTAGTTTTTAGTAAGTCCGGTTCGTTCCACAGGGAGCTGGTGATACTTACTATATTTTTAACTATATTTATACAAAATATATATAATTATATAAGTAGTAATATTATTATAAAAGGGGGGTTTTACCGTTTAATGACCGGTTTGTCGATTCTATATTTTAAGCGTAAAGATAAATGACGATAATTAAAGTGCGTAAAATAATGACAATAAATAAAAATGACAGTAAATAAAATTGCGAGTAATAAAATGACAGTAAATAAAGATACGATGAGAAATATAATAAAAGAATTATGCTTATTTAAACTTCCGTAATCATGATGTTTGACGTGTTGATTTTAATTTATTACCATGGGTTAATTGTCCTTTGTCCTGGTTTATTTGATACGTCTATCTGGTTTTTGTCCATAATAGTCCATCGGTCATAAAAATAAAGTGCGAGTATCCTCGTCAAATTACCCTTATACCCGAAGTCAAATATTCCAACTGATTAAAGATTTAAACTGTGACGCAGTTATCACTTCTGTCAACAATTACACCAGTTATCACTGTATGTAATCCACCCCTGTTTTAATTAGTTTATGAATATTAATTCATCCACTTGATCAGAATGAATAATCAATTACCCAACCCAATTGATTAATTAAATGATTATAACAGATTCCATATGAACATCACTAAATAGGACAACCATAATCATTATTAATTATTAGGTTAATTAATTTGAAGATAGGTTCGACAGACTCCAATGAGTTGTCACTCAATTAGACAATACCCCCCATCTATTAATAGTCAATAGTTCAATTTCCACAAGTGTCGGTCTTTTGCCCAAACCTTAATTATGGTCCAAAGTTCAATAACCCCTTCTTAATATTTTAGCCCAACATCACGATTACTTCGGCTCAAATAAGCATAATAATAACTTAGTTACGATACATTAATGTAAAAAGGTTGAACATAACTTACAATGATTAAAAATAGCGTAGCGTTACACGGACAGAATTTCGACTTACACACTCAAACGATCTCTATCATAAATCTTATTATTATCATAATTTAAAATTAAAATTAAGATTATTGTTATATCTTATTAAGTTAACATTATGATAGAGATATAGAATATAGATATTGATAATTGATATTGATAAATAAGAAAAAGATAGAAAAAGGTGTGTTTTTACATTACGATTACAAAGCCTTTTATAGGCGAATTTATAAATTGAATTTTCACTTATGACCCCTGAACTATGCTCAATTAACAACTTTTTATTATTTAATATTATTCTTATTATGAATTATTTAAATATTATATTTTATTCTTGTGCATAGTTGACTCGTAATTTTTACACCGTTGCGTCGAGCGTTGAGAGTTGACTCTGGTCCCGGTTCCGGATTTTCGAACGTCCTTGCGTACAATTTTATATTTTGTACTTTGCGTTTTGTAACTTGTACTCTTGTCATTTTTAGACGTTCCTCATCAATAATTTGAACCTTTTTGATTGTATCTTGTACTTTTGAGCTTTTTGGACCTTTGTGTCTTCAATTCGTCGTTTTCGCCTTTTGTCTTCGCACTTATTTAAAATAAACGAATATTACTTGAAAATGGAACAATTGCAACTAAAATCTTGTCTTTCTTGGGGGATTTTGCTATGAAATATATGTTCCTTTTTAGCCTTATCAGATGTATATTGAAATATGAAATCTTGTGGTCTATTGTTACGATTTGATATATATAGGTTAAACCTATAACTCACCAACATTTTTGTTGACGTTTTAAGCATGTTTATTCTCAGGTGATTATTAAGAGCTTCCGCTGTCGCATACTTAAATAAGGACGAGATTTGGAGTCCATGCTTGTATGATATTGTGTAAAAACTGCATTCAAGAAACTTATTTTGTTGTAACATATTTGTATTGTAAACCATTATGTAATGGTTGTGTGTAAATAGGATATTTTAGATTATCATTATTTGATAATCTACGTAAAGCTTTTTAAACCTTTATTGATGAAATAAAGGTTATGGTTTGTTTTAAAATGAATGCAGTCTTTGAAAAACGTCTCATATAGAGGTCAAAACCTCGCAACGAAATCAATTAATATGGAACATTTTTAATCAATAAGAACAGGACATTTCAGTATCTATTCCTTCTGCTTTAGCATAATTGTTCCACCAAGTAAGTGCACCGTCTTGCAATGTGCACGAAGCATACTTTGACTTGTCTCCGTTTGCACAATTACTGATTTTGAAAACGGACTCCATCTTTTCAAACCATCGGGTTAGACCGACTTGTAACGACCCGGATTTTTCCGATCGTTTTACACTTATAAGATTAATATTTACATAAATTAAAACTTACCAACATGATAAGCAATCTAAATTGTTGAGATTTATGATTTTGAAAAGAGTTTTACATAACGTTTAACCGTCTAGTTTGACCGATGATATCACGAACTATACAATATATGTTAATTATACGTTTGTGTATATATATGTATATATACATATTTAACATGATTTAGGGATGTTTAAATATCTCATTTTTTTGTATTAATAACAATAAGTTATAAGTATATTTTGAAACTACTAACTTAAGCTTTCAAAACGATAACTATACGTAACGTTATTTGACATAAATACTTACGACCTATAATGTTTATACATATATCGTATATATAATGTATTTAATCACTTTTAAAGACTTAAATACATAAAACAATATAAGTATATTCACAAAAGATAGCTATATTTGAATCCTCATTCCATTTTTCACAAGATTTCTATACGTATATCTAGAGTATATGTACTCGTATCATACCTAGCTTCTATACGTATTTACTATTGGTATATACACATCAAATCACCACCAACCAGCCCTTGTTCATGCCTTATGTATAAGGTAACTACTTTTGTTATTTAGTATGACAATTTCACATGATTAAAAGATCTTTTCACAAAATTACAAATTTATACACCTTTTACACCACCATAAATACATGCATCCATTTTCAATTTTTGGAACATCATTTCTCTAGCTAAACACACACACTTACTAGCCTCATGTCTCTCTAAGAACTCCAGCAAAAATCCTCTCATGAATCACCTTAAACACCACCATAAAAAGATCAACAAAAACACTACAAAAATACAACTTTCAATTCAAGTTTATGTCTTAAGTTGCTTCCAATCTTTCATCCAATTTCATCACTCTTTTGGTTCTAGGTTTTTACTCCTCTTTTACAGCAATCTTGTCCAAGTAACTTGAGGTAGTAACTTTGTTCATAACCTTATTCGATTCATATATATATAGCTATCTTATTGTATGGTATACAATTTTAACAACAAAAACATAGTTTGAATGATTTCAAACTTGTTTTCAAACTAAATAGATCCTTCTAACTTAACTTTTAAAATACTTCAAGACCTGTAATATAACTTAAATATATGCTAATTTAACAAGGTATAACTTGGTTTTTCAAAGAATACCTTAAAAAACTGTTTTTATGACGTCGGAGTGCAACCGGGGGCTGTTTTGGGTTGGATAATTAAAAACCATCTTGAACTTTGAATTGGAGGTTTATATTCTGGAAAAATGATATTTCTTATGAATATGTTAACACATAAAAATTTCATGATTTAATTCATAGTATAAGTATTTTTAGAAAAATGGTCATTAAATGATGTTTTTGTAACAAAAATGATTAACTTCATAAGTTTCACCAAAATTTGACCTATGACCTATGATTTCGAATACAAACTAAGGTATTTACAGTTCATATTCTTAAAGAGGGACTCGATCCAAGGAAGTGGAAAGTTGAATCAACGAAAACGGAGTTGTAACGAAGAAATTATGACCAAAACAAAATCGGATATCCAAGACTAGTTTAGCCACGAAAATAATTGGAGAAAATTAAATAAATCACATCTTCCTAAAGTAACATGATATTTTATACATATGTACTCATAATTTAATTTTATATGGTTCAGGATCACCCGTAAACAATACGAGAAGATTAATCATAAGATCCCATGATTGTACGCAACACGTCATTTGACAACACCGGTACTTTATGTACGCAACACGTCATTTGACAACACCGGTACCATGGGTCAAGATTAATCTCGACCAATACATATACGATGGGGGTTTTATTTATTTCATTGGGGGTTTATTAAACAACTAAATATGAACCATTAAAATTGAATTACTAACATCGGACTGCTAACTACGGACTAAGGAATTATTAAAAGTATTAAAAGTATTATAAGTATATATATGTGACGATTGTTTAAAAAGAAAAGGTATTGATATATTATATATGGATAGGTTCGTGATATCAATCGGAGACCAAGTCGAAATTACATATCTTCAAGACAAAAGTGAGTATATAGTCCCACTTTTAAACTTAAAATATTTCGGGATGAGAATACATGTATTTTATGTTTTACGCTATGGACACAAGTAACTGAAAAATATATTCTACGTTGAGTTGTACCACTGGCATACTTCCCTGTAGCTTGGTAACTAATATTTACAGCGGTATTGTAAACGCGAATCCTGTTGATAGATCTATCGGGCCTGACAACCCCAACCGGACTGGACGACCAGTATTCAACGGTTGCACAGTACTTCGTTTCGTGACTACACCTTGGTACGGTGTAGTAAGATTTCATAATAAAGGGAATATGCGACGTGATTAAATGTTAAGTATGGTTACCAAGTGCTCAACCACTTAGAATATTTTTATTAAAATGTTTATATATGAAATCTTGTGTTCCATTGTTATAACGCTGCTAGCATCAAACCTATATATCTCACCAACTTTATGTTGACGTTTTAAAGCATGTTATTCTCAGGTATGAATTAAGTCTTCCGCTGTGCATTAGCTCATGTTAAGGATACTACTTGGGACCTTTTAAGCCATGATACAAAGACGTTGCATTCGAGTCATTGGAGTTCAATAGAGAATATAAATAAGTAAATGACAGATTAGGACATTTGGATATTATGAAATGTTAGACGAAAATGTCAAATATTGATGTAATGATAGTTTGCCTTTTAAGAATAAATGCAACGTTTGTAAAATGTATCATATAGAGGTCAAGTACCTCGCAATGTTATCATATGTTATTGTATTCGTCCCTATGGATTGGGTCGGGTCGTCTCATGTGGTATCAGAGCGTTGGTCTTAGCGAACCAGGACTTGCATTAGTGTGTCTAACTGGTAGTTGTTAGGATGCATTAGTGAGTCTGGACTTTGACCGTGTCTACATGTTAAAAGTTTTGCTTATCATATCTAGTCGAAAATCATCTGCTTATCATCCTTAAGAATTGCCTGCTTAGTATTCTTAAGTCTAGACACGTCTTACTGCATTTGGTGCATCGATAGTGTATAGACAAAATTCGTATCCTAGCGTATCTGTTGCTATAGACATTGCCTGACGAATTTCAAAGATTCTCCGTAATTTACGGGATTTTGAGTATTATAAATACATATGTAAATTATGTATTGAAGAATACCAAACCCAACTCCTATAATCTATTCCAAACCAAAAATTCATTTCCCCGACTGTACAAGATGAACTCCGCGTCCAGTTCGAATTCCTCCGACTCCGACAGCTACGCTGATATGGATTTCCATTCGGGCTCCGAAGGCAGCGTTACTGGAATGGATCAACCAATTTCTCATCATCTATTCTGGATGAATTGGGGATGGGTTCGTAGTATACTAAATTATTGGAGACAAGAAGAAGGTGATCCCTTTCACCCACCGAATTGCCCCATTGGCGACGAACCTGAAGCACTTACCGGCGAACCTGTTCGAGAAACCATTTTCTCTCTCATTTCTCGAGTATCTCGTCACGATTATATCCTATCCCATATTTCGGATCTTGTTCATTCGCTCACTCCAACCGCCAATCATCCTGGTGTACTAGCAGAAATTAACGAACTTCGCGCTCGTGTGACAGCTTTGGAGAACACGGTGCGAAGGTTACAAACACCAGCAGCAGCACCAGCAGCATAACCAGTACCGTTAACAACATCAACCTCGCAATCTTCAGTACCAGTAGCATCATCGACGTCAACGACATCATCAGCATCAACACCAACCGTATCATTACCACCACCAACAATCACATCCGCACCACGTACCTCAACATCATCATCTGAACTTCGAATATGATCTTTGTTCTACATATCATTCTACACCGATTACCTCTTCTTTACGTATCGTTCTTCGTTCGACATGACGATTATGTAATCTCTAATGTTTTGGAGATTATGTAATCTAGTAATAACGATAAATCAAATGAGTTGAATATTTTATTGACTCATTAAATTCATAGTTACCTCCGAAGAAAATATATATGCAAATATATTTTCATAAAGATTGTAATTAAAAATTTCATTCGTACAAACTGTTAATGATGAAAATATTTTAACGGGTGGGTAGTACCCAAGGAATATTTAGAATTCACATTAACAAGTTACACTGTACATTCTTCGAATCTGATTCAACGATCATTTATTATCCTACTTACAATTACCGATATATGTATCCGTTCACCCCAGATTAACCATTTCCATTTAAATTTCATATTTGGATTTTTACCTATCCGAATCCAACAAGTGACATAATGAAGAAACATTGGCAAAATAAAAATTGTTAGAAACAGATGAATTAATTAATTGAAATTGTGATAGGATTACACGCTAACTGTTCCGGCTAACTGTTCCCAGCTAACTGATTAATATTTAATTTATCGCAATTTACATTCTTGCAATTTTAATTTCTGTACTTTACATACCGTCGGGACACATGTACAACAACACGTCGGATTAATTCTGAGACAACACGTTGTATAATGGGTCATGATATATATTTATTTATTTTACGCATTTTAAATAACGGGACACGTATACAAGGTTTCGACTTATCATATTGATCCATCTATATATATATATTTCGGAACAACCATAGACACTCTATATGTGAAGGTGGGAGTTGGCTATACAGGGTCGGAGTTGATTCCAAAATATATATATACTTTGAGTTGTGATCGACATCGAGACCAGTACACGGGTCACGATACGTATTAAGTAATTCGAATATTATATATTTAGTTCATATATGAATTTATTGAACCATTGGACAATCGGACTATTGGACTGCTAACTTTGGACAATTAAAAATGAGTTAAAATGATGATTATTACATATGAAACTAAACAATCATTCAAGTTTGCCACTTGATTCTATTTTAAACCTCATTTGTATCTTGACGATTACAATTCGCATTCACAACTTTTCATGATTCTTGAAAACATCTCGATCGAGAAGTTCAACCAGCCGCACCTCGTCTACGGAATAAAGATTTATGCATACAGTTATGCACCTAAAAATTTTTTAACTCGAAGTTATAGTTAAAACGTATCCGCATCGAATTCCTTATCATCCATTAGCAAAAACAATCACGCGATTCCTTTTCAATTAACTAATTTTGTCACAGCTCCACTTCGATATCTCAGTAAGACTACTCTTATTACAATCTCGATATATATATATACGTTGTTCTTTCGCCATCGTTACCGGAGAACCTTTTATATTCCATCATATTACCATCAGCGTTTAATCATCTAAAAATACAATTCTCCTTAAACCATCTTGGTTTGATAACCAATGACCCAGATCCGATAACTTTGAAAATACTGACGAAGCAGCATGTTGTAGAAGGTCTTAATGACCAAATGTTGATGATAAAAGAAGGAAGTGTTAGGAACGCTCGATAGAAAATTGGTACTGAAAACCGGATTGAACAAACCATGAAGGAGACTCTGAACAAGTTACAAGGACTAAACTTGTACATAAAGAATTATGACGATTCTGTAGCAAACACCTTGCTTCTGAATCTAAACCCTTACGGGTCAATCTTCATCATCATCCTTCGACATTAGAAATTCCAAGATATTATCATATCTTTCATTATAAATATCCTCAATATTTCTGAAGATATTTTCACCACTATCCTTATCTGAAATCATTTATCTCTCTGTAATATCTGCGTTACAATATAAAGGAAACTGTGTTAGTTTCTAAATCCTTCAAGTTTAAAATAGGAATGTTCTGAAGCAGTGTTGGGAACTGATGCATGAACTAGTATAATATAATGAAACTTGATCAACTTCATTATATTACAGTAAGTCATGTTAAGTTTCTAATGGAATATGATGATTCACAGTACCGTCATCATGTGCCATGTTGCACGACTTTTACATTCTATCCAATTCCGAAACATATTAAGAACAAATCATCTTGATAGTTCTATTTTCCTGGATATTCTGGTAATTTGACAAATCAAAATCGTGCCATTACCATTCCTTTCTTAGAGCATTAGCTATGTTCATTCCGAATTTTATACCTACGAATTTCGAACTATTGATCGCTTGACTCAAGGACGGGAAGAAGAAACGAAGGGACAAAGTCCCAAAATAGAAATTGGGGTATAGATTACAGCAAATAGGAGAGAGTATTAACTATGGATGACAATGATTATGGAAAACAGAAGCAGGAGCATCGAAATATAAGGAAAGATATCAAACCCAATAACCACCCAGAAACTACAAACCGTGTGTATCAATACGTATGGCGATGTAAAGACACGAGAGAATTAGAAACATTATAATTCCAAGAAAATCATAAAAGTGAATAGATTCTTCTAGCAGTAGATGAAAGAGAAGAATGAAAGATATGAAAGTTAGAAGTATAACAAAAATCCGAACGGGATGAAGCATTTTAAAGGATACCTTAAGGTATGAATTAGAGGAGGAAGAGTAAGAGATATGAGGTATGGAAGTAAGAAAGGGAAGGAGGTGGATTTATAGTGAAATATCCGACAAAGAAATCGAAACAGATTATCGCATTAAATCAAAGGAGATCCTGTTTTCTAAATCATCGAAGAACCAAATCTTATTACATAAGATTTTCTTTAAATCCCTTAAATTCTGGAAATCAATCCTAATCTCGACATCGGTTAAAACAATTCTATATTCACTCATTTCATTCTTTTGTGATAGCTTCACTCGTGCGCTTCACATGACCGAATCGTTTTATCCATATCTTCCAATAATGATAAAACTCTATTAATACCTCATATTCGTCATGAAAACATTCCTATTGTTATTTATGACAACCTCTACCAAATTTCGGGACGAAATTTCTTTAACGGGTGGGTACTGTAACGACCCGGATTTTTCCGATCGTTTTACACTTATAAGATTAATATTTACATAAATTAAAACTTACCAACATGATAAGCAATCTAAATTGTTGAGATTTATGATTTTGAAAAGAGTTTTACATAACGTTTAACCGTCTAGTTTGACCGATGATATCACGAACTATACAATATATGTTAATTATACGTTTGTGTATATATATGTATATATACATATTTAACATGATTTAGGGATGTTTAAATATCTCATTTTGTATTAATAACAATAAGTTATAAGTATATTTTGAAACTACTAACTTAAGCTTTCAAAACGATAACTATACGTAACGTTATTTGACATAAATACTTACGACCTATAATGTTTATACATATATCGTATATATAATGTATTTAATCACTTTTAAAGACTTAAATACATAAAACAATATAAGTATATTCACAAAAGATAGCTATATTTGAATCCTCATTCCATTTTTCACAAGATTTCTATACGTATATCTAGAGTATATGTACTCGTATCATACCTAGCTTCTATACGTATTTACTATTGGTATATACACATCAAATCACCACCAACCAGCCCTTGTTCATGCCTTATGTATAAGGTAACTACTTTTGTTATTTAGTATGACAATTTCACATGATTAAAAGATCTTTTCACAAAATTACAAATTTATACACCTTTTACACCACCATAAATACATGCATCCATTTTCAATTTTTGGAACATCATTTCTCTAGCTAAACACACACACTTACTAGCCTCATGTCTCTCTAAGAACTCCAGCAAAAATCCTCTCATGAATCACCTTAAACACCACCATAAAAAGATCAACAAAAACACTACAAAAATACAACTTTCAATTCAAGTTTATGTCTTAAGTTGCTTCCAATCTTTCATCCAATTTCATCACTCTTTTGGTTCTAGGTTTTTACTCCTCTTTTACAGCAATCTTGTCCAAGTAACTTGAGGTAGTAACTTTGTTCATAACCTTATTCGATTCATATATATATAGCTATCTTATTGTATGGTATACAATTTTAACAACAAAAACATAGTTTGAATGATTTCAAACTTGTTTGCAAACTAAATAGATCCTTCTAACTTAACTTTTAAAATACTTCAAGACCTGTAATATAACTTAAATATATGCTAATTTAACAAGGTATAACTTGGTTTTTCAAAGAATACCTTAAAAAACTGTTTTTATGACGTCGGAGTGCAACCGGGGGCTGTTTTGGGTTGGATAATTAAAAACCATCTTGAACTTTGAATTGGAGGTTTATATTCTGGAAAAATGATATTTCTTATGAATATGTTAACACATAAAAATTTCATGATTTAATTCATAGTATAAGTATTTTTAGAAAAATGGTCATTAAATGATGTTTTTGTAACAAAAATGATTAACTTCATAAGTTTCACCAAAATTTGACCTATGACCTATGATTTCGAATACAAACTAAGGTATTTACAGTTCATATTCTTAAAGAGGGACTCGATCCAAGGAAGTGGAAAGTTGAATCAACGAAAACGGAGTTGTAACGAAGAAATTATGACCAAAACAAAATCGGATATCCAAGACTAGTTTAGCCACGAAAATAATTGGAGAAAATTAAATAAATCACATCTTCCTAAAGTAACATGATATTTTATACATATGTACTCATAATTTAATTTTATATGGTTCAGGATCACCCGTAAACAATACGAGAAGATTAATCATAAGATCCCATGATTGTACGCAACACGTCATTTGACAACACCGGTACTTTATGTACGCAACACGTCATTTGACAACACCGGTACCATGGGTCAAGATTAATCTCGACCAATACATATACGATGGGGGTTTTATTTATTTCATTGGGGGTTTATTAAACAACTAAATATGAACCATTAAAATTGAATTACTAACATCGGACTGCTAACTACGGACTAAGGAATTATTAAAAGTATTAAAAGTATTATAAGTATATATATGTGACGATTGTTTAAAAAGAAAAGGTATTGATATATTATATATGGATAGGTTCGTGATATCAATCGGAGACCAAGTCGAAATTACATATCTTCAAGACAAAAGTGAGTATATAGTCCCACTTTTAAACTTAAAATATTTCGGGATGAGAATACATGTATTTTATGTTTTACGCTATGGACACAAGTAACTGAAAAATATATTCTACGTTGAGTTGTACCACTGGCATACTTCCCTGTAGCTTGGTAACTAATATTTACAGCGGTATTGTAAACGCGAATCCTGTTGATAGATCTATCGGGCCTGACAACCCCAACCGGACTGGACGACCAGTATTCAACGGTTGCACAGTACTTCATTTCGTGACTACACCTTGGTACGGTGTAGTAAGATTTCATAATAAAGGGAATATGCGACGTGATTAAATGTTAAGTATGGTTACCAAGTGCTCAACCACTTAGAATATTTTTATTAAAATGTTTATATATGAAATCTTGTGTTCCATTGTTATAACGCTGCTAGCATCAAACCTATATATCTCACCAACTTTATGTTGACGTTTTAAAGCATGTTATTCTCAGGTATGAATTAAGTCTTCCGCTGTGCATTAGCTCATGTTAAGGATACTACTTGGGACCTTTTAAGCCATGATACAAAGACGTTGCATTCGAGTCATTGGAGTTCAATAGAGAATATAAATAAGTAAATGACAGATTAGGACATTTGGATATTATGAAATGTTAGACGAAAATGTCAAATATTGATGTAATGATAGTTTGCCTTTTAAGAATAAATGCAACGTTTGTAAAATGTATCATATAGAGGTCAAGTACCTCGCAATGTTATCATATGTTATTGTATTCGTCCCTATGGATTGGGTCGGGTCGTCTCACGACTGGTCCCTCGGTTCCACTAAACGTCTGTGGTTTGCATCCTTGAAAAGTTTTGTATGAGCATCCGTTTCATGAGTTTGTGTTTACAGCTGCTGCTTTGGCTGCTGCTTCGGCTGTTGCTTTGGCTGCTGCTTCGGCTGTTGCTTTTACTGCCTCGGTTGCAGCAATTCTTTCATTCACACGTTTCTCTACTAGTTGCTCAAACTCAGCATCCGACATTTGAGACATGTTTCTTCAATAAACACAACAGATATAATTTAATCATATAGAATATTATAGGTAAAATGAGTTGTCAATAGTTAATCGTAGCATATTAATAATATGAACCGATTATTATAAAAGCCTTTTCTTCTTATTAGCATTTTATAATTATTTCTAGGGTATTACCTACCCGTTAAGTTCATACATAATAGCTAGTACAAGGAATTAACTACTAAAATCCTAATAATATTCCACTATGAAAAATTATAGCGAGTTACTACATTATTATGTAATAATAATAATAATAAGAAGTAGTAATAATACAAATAATCATTCCATGCATTTATTATTAATAAACCAAAATAATACAATACCATACAATACTGATATTTTACATATGCTTATTTTACATAACAAGATAGAGTAGCACACATAAGCAATAGAATAGCGCATGGAAGATTTATGGTTGTGAGGTCGTTTATTCAGAACTATCAGAAACTTCTTCCCATTTGGTTCTCTCTGCCAATTGTTTGTGTGCACATGGTCCGACAGACATTCTGGCAGTGTATTTTATTTTTGGTTGGGGTTTTGAGGTACCCGTTGCCTCAGTGGGTTTAATATAATAAGGGTGGTTACGGATCGAATGGTCATGTTCCTTTTTAATAATTAAGGACTTTTTATTATTGTGGTTGTTTTTATTATCTATAGTAAGTTGGAATTTCTCCTTAGTGACCTCTTTTATTTCATTAGCGAAATCCTCCTCCTTACTGATTTCGTCTGATGACGAACTGTCTGAGTCATGTGTAGGAGAATATGATGACAAACTGCGAGAATATGTACTGGTGGTCATGAACCGAAATCTGCCAGGCGTAATCGGCACAACCCGCCCGTCGGCGGTATATCTGGACCAATGTCCATATTTGTTTAGAAATGGACGATCCTCGTCTACTCCAGGGATCATGAGTCCATGCCAACGATACTGTGGCTCCGGAAAACTAAAGCTGAGTGGAGCTGGAACCTCCTCTGGATTTACCGGGAGTTGAGATTCCCCGGCTAACACAATTTCTTCTTTAATAGGTATTGGAACGCCCTTTTCAGTTGTGGATAGAATAGATTCAGTGTCCAATTCCGAGTCGTACAAAATGATAGGATTAGAAGAAGTCATCTATCACATAATTGAAACAACAATTACGTTAGCATATAAATATATCACATATAATGTTTTTTGACCAAATGATAAGCAAAAATCAGTAAAAACAGATATGGTCATAGTCCAGACTCACTAATGCATCCTAACAATTACCAGTTAAACACACTAATGTAATTTCTGGTTCCCTATGACCTCAAGCTCGGATACCAACTGTAATGACCCGTCAAAATCGCTATTGACGCGGCACGTTAATCATTGATTCCACAGTGAGGTTTTGACCTCTATATGATACGTTTTGATAAAATATTGCATTCATTAAAATAAGTGACTTTCTAAACATAGAAAGTTATAAACATGTGGGCGAGTGCTTAGGTATAAGCAAAACCCCAAAATACATAAGTCTTTAATTTACAAGTTGACATCACAGTCCAATTATTTATTACACAACGCAGTTTTATTTTGAATGCAATAAACTTTGTACAAAGCATGAGAGACTCCACGCAGGCAACAAGCACATCACAGCGGAAGCATTCTAAGGACGTGAGAATAAAACATGCTAAAAAGTCAACACGAATATTGGTGAGTTATAGGTTTAATTGCTCGAGTCATAAGCATATATAAAGATAGACCACAAGATTTCATCAAAAGTTTATCAATAGATTCTACGTAACAGAGCACCCTGGTAACTAAACTTAACGCTATAGTGATAATTACCCCAATCGTTTTAATACACGCAAACCAACGTGTCTTAAACTCAAATAACATACGTCCGTTAAAAGGCTAGCGCTCTAGCTCGGACGGGGATGTCAAGCCCTATGGATCCATATACAATTATTCGCGCCCACCAGTCCATATCCTATGTACTGGCAGCTACTAGTTACCAAAGCTAAGGGATTTTTGGTTTAACTCAGTGTAGAATTTAGTATGTACTTGTGTCTTATCGCGTTTAAAATAAATTGCATGTATTCTCAGCCCAAAAATATTTAAAGTATTTAAAAAGGGAGACTATAAACTCACAGTTCAATATTGAGACTTAATATTGTAGGCAAATTGCGTAGACGTAATGATGGTAGATGACTGTATGGTTGGCCTTGGATTCAAGAACAATACCCCGAACAATACCCAATATTTCCTTAGCTTAAAGCGGTTTGAAACCCGAATTAAAACACCCTCGAATATACTTTATTATTATTAAACTTAAATTTAAATTATAATTATAATTATAAATTTAAATTTAAATTACATATGAAAATAAAATATGAAGTATATCGTCGAACAAACTGGCCATTTATAGTACTTTTCGATTTACTGTAGCTCATGCGATCACATGAGTTTTCAGTGTTTTTGCCATGCGATCGCATGGCCGCCTTTTCTGTTTTTGTTTGCTAGTTCGCCGACATCAAATAGTGTTACTGTAGCAAATAGTGTTTACTGTAGCAAATAGTGTTTTACTGTAGCAAATAGTGTTTTACTGTAGCAAAGTCATTTTTACAGTAGCAATTAGTGTTTTACTTGTACATCTTATAATATATATATATATATATATATATATATATATATATATATATATATATATATATATATATATATATATATATATATGTATGTATATTTACATAATATTAAATTATATAGAGAATTTGTTTAAATTAGTCGAAATTTTCCGGGTCATCACAAATTTTCTATGAACTTTTATCTTCCTCAGATTAACAATGGTGTACGAAATACTATTCCTATTAAAATTGTAACCAAAAACCTCGGCTGCTAATTCTTCTTTTCCCATGTTCTTAGAATATATTATCTTATTATTATATTTATTATTTATTAACTAACCTATAATTAAAACTACAGTTATCATACCCGTGAATCAAATAGAAAAGTTGATTGCAAATATTACTGTTTTGTACTGTTTCCATTTTGAAATTATTTCATCAACTTGATTTCTTTATGAAACCATTTCATCAATAACCATCTTATATATATACAAAATATATACATAAGCATGAATACATATTAATACACTGCATTAATAATCGAGCGAGTGAACCGACCACCATTAAAAAAAACCTTCCCCTCTTTCGTTTGATCACAACCAGTAAGTCCGCAATCATTAAAGTGGTATCCACTTAGTTAAGGTGGTTACACAATCTGTCTAGTGATGTTTCTGTCTCACTATGCAAACAGTCGAAATTGTTTTGTAAATGATCACGAGTTGGAGTTTAAATTGTTTGATTCGATACTAACAAAGCTGAGATAATATGCATATGTTCCAAACACTACTGAACTGCTGCTATTATCCCGCACACCGCCATTACTTTCGAGCTTTTATTATTCGTTAACCATCAACTACCATGACCCTAACTAAACCAACACAAATTAAACATCTCTTGTAATTTATACTTCTAATCATAGCTATTAAATACCTTTTCTGTTGAAGCCACCACCCCACCCATTTAGTCACCATCACCACTGCTACTTTATTTCGAATACTACTTCTATATTTTTATCTCGAACCAGGCTACTGTTACGGTCACTGCTTCAACGAACCACCATCACCAATTAATCACCCTAATCTTTCAAATAAAGCTGTTCCTACATACTATTGTTCCGTATTTACTTCTCTTTGTCGAATAACAAACAAAAACAAAATGTACTACTGCAGCTACTACAGCTTCTATATATGTTTATTTTTTTTTTCTTTCGATCACCCTCACTTTTCATCACCTTCATTCACTCCTACTGCAACTGCTCCGCTTTTCTTGTATTTGGTAAGTAATAAAACAAATACTAATGAGTTGGCACCATGATTATAAAGGGAATTAAAAAAAATCAAATGCATTAGGTAAAGTTCTCGCATGTGGGACGGTTTTGGATTTTATGGCCAACAAATATCATATTCATAAGCTAGTGGGTATTTTGTGTCGACTAGTACAAAAGCAAAAGTGGGCAATACTTTTTGTTCCACCTTTTATTATTTTAAATATATGTTGAACTTCATGTTTCATTTAAATGAAACACAATTGGTTAGTTATTCGAATGATATGCATGACTGTGATGGCATTATACGATGATGAGATTGATTATGTTATGATGATCGCGATTATGTTGAGGATAAGTAAGATAGATTGATGATTATGATGCCGCTAGTAATACGATGATAAGTCAGAAATTAAGAGGATGTAGATATAGGGATATGTTGATATGATCACATAATGATGATATATATACGGTAATGATAGATGATGATGTTAGATGCGATGATTATGAGTAATGTGATATCTTATGATCATAATAATATTAGATAAGGATGATGATGATAAACGTTAATGATGACCGAGAAAGAAGATGTAGACCTGCCCTTCTTTTCTTCTTCTTCCCGCTACGGTTCCCTTGTGTTTTTCTGATTTAATCGAGCTACTTATCAAATCAACGAAACCCTTAAGTTATAAGTGGGCTTAGGATTTTAAATGATTGGGTCGAAGATTCATATTATTCAGATGGGTCGTGTGGATTTATTTGGTTGATGGGCCGAAGCCATGTTTAATTTTCTGTTGGGTTGTGGGGTTAGGGTAGTTGGGCTGATAAAATCTGTTGTTGGGCCAAACTTTGTTTGGGATGAAAATCGGGTTATATACAATGGGGTTAGGATAACTTCAGAAAATCGGAGATGGAGGATGGTTTAAGGGTGTTTTGGGTGAGTGGGAGGTCGCGGGTTTGAGCCCGGCTCATGGCAGATATTTTTTTTTATAAAGCTTAATGAGGTAGTAACCTATTTATTATTATCATTTTTATTTATTTATTATTATTATTATTATTATTATTATTATTATTATTATTATTATTATTATTATTATTATTATTATTATTATTATTATTATTATTATTATTATTATTATTATTATTATTAATATAAGTATTGTTAATGTTATTATTATTATTAATTTATCATTTTAGTACTACCATTATTATTATGATTATGTTTAGGATTATTATTATTGTTATTATAAAAATAATACAAGTTAATATTATTTCCACTAATATTAATATTAATATCATTTTTGTAATTATTAGTATTACTATTATTATTAACATAAGTACTATTTTTAAAAATATCGTTATTATTATTAGTATTATCAATATCAAGAAAGTTATTATTATTAGTAAATCATTATTATCAAAACTATCATTTTTGTTACAGACAAATATTTTGTACCTAAAATATATACTAATAAAGGAAATTATGTGATTCCATTAAACGTATTAATAAATATACAAATGATATAGATTCGTGAATTCGAGGCTAACCCTGCATTGTTCAATGTCGTCATATGTATTTTTACTACAAAATACAGTATTGTGAGTTTCATTACTCCCTTTTTAAATGCTTTTGCAATTTATATTTTTGGGCTGAGAATACATGCGCAACTTTTATAAATGTTTGACGAAATAGACACAAGTAATTGAAACTACATTCTATGGTTGAATGATCGAAGACGAATATGCCCCTTTTGCTTGGTAGCCTAAGAATTAGTAAACCGATCTACTAATTGACGCGAATCCTAAAGATAGATCTATTGGGCCTAACGAACCCCATCCAAAGTACAGGATGCTTTAGTACTTCGAATTCGTTTTTATCATGTCCGAAGGATTTCCCGGAATGATAGGGGATATTCTTATATGCATCTTGTTAATGTCGGTTACCAGGTGTTCAATCCATATGAATGATTTTTGTCTCTATGCATGGGACGTATATTTATGAGAAATGAAAATCTTGTGGTCTATTAAAATGATGGAAATGAATGTTTATGATAAACTAATGAACTCACCAACCTTTTGGTTGACACTTGAAAGTATGTTTATTCTCAGGTATAAAAGAAATCTTCCGCTGTGCATTTGCTCATTTTAGAAATATTATTTGGAGTCATTCATGGCATATTTCAAAATACGTTGCATTCGAGTCGTTGAGTTCATCAAGAATATTATTAAGTCATTTATAGTTGAATATATTATGAAATGGTATGCATGCCGTCAACTTTCGATTTAATGAAAGTTTGTCTTTTAAAAACGAATGCAAGGTTTGTAAAATGTATCATATAGAGGTCAAGTTCCTCGCGATGTAACCAAATGTAATGTATTCGTCCTGATGGATTAGGACTGGTCGTCTCATGTGGTATCAGAGCGGTGGTCTTAGCGAACCAGGTCTTGTATTAGTGTGTCTAACTGGTAGTTATTTAGGTGCATTAATGAGTCTGGACTTCGACCGTGTCTGCATGTCAAAAGTTTTGCTTATCATTTCTAGTCGGAAATCATCTGATTATCATCCTTAGGAAATCACTTGCTTATCATTCTTAGTCTAGACACATTTTACTGCTTTGATTGCATGAATAGTGTATAGACAAATTCATATCTTAGCGTATCTGTTAATCCATATCTTAGCGTATCTGTTACTGTAGACTTTATCTGACACATTTTCTTAATTCCCTCCGTAATTTACGGGATCTTCTGTACTATAGACAGGTATTCTATGTAATTATAATATTATCCGATATCCAAAAATCATTTCATATCTAAAACCATTTATCAAATCGTACAAAATGGACCTCGTCATTAGTCCAAGTTTTCCGGAACCCGACAACCATTCCGACATGAATGTTCACCTAAGCTCCGGAAGCAGAGTCACCAGAATGAATCAACCAATCAGCCATCCCCAATTCATCTGATGGGTTCGTAGTCGACTTAAACAATGGAGACGCGATGAAGGCGATCCTTTCTACCAACCAAATTACCCTCTTGGCGAAGAACCTGAAGCACTTACCGGCCAACCTATCCGAAATACCATATTCACCCTCATTTCCAGGATATCTCACAATGATTATATGATATTCAAAATTCCCAACCTTATTCATCCGCTTATTTCCAACCTACAATCATCCCGGTGTAATAGAAGAAGTCAACGAGCTTCGCGCTTGAGTAATCAAATTGGAAAATATGGTGCAAAATGTACCAACTTCAACAACATCACCAGCACCAACATCAATACCAGTACCACCAACAACCCAAGTTTCAACATCACACACCCCAACATCTCATTATGTACCTCGAGCATAATCACCAATATGCGAATCGTTCTACATCATTTATCTTCGTTCGACATGGCGATTATGTAATCTCTAATGTTTTAGAGATTATATATTCTTGTTCTAACGATAAATCTGAAAGGACCCGTTCATATACATTATAAACGATTCACAATAGTTGATTACATTGCGAGGTATTTGACCTCTATATGATACATTTTACAAACATTGCATTTGTTTTTAAAAGACAAACTTTCTTTACATCGAAAATTGACAGGCATGCATACCATTTCATAATATCCACTATCCAACTATAAATTGATTAATAATAATCTTTGATGAACTCAATGACTCGAATGCAACGTTCTTCGAAATATGCTATGAAAGACTCCAAGTAATATCTTTAAAATGAGCAAATGCACAGCGGAAGATTTCTTTAACACCTGAGAATAAACATGCTTTAAAGTGTCAACCAAAAGGTTGGTGAGTTCATTAGTTTATCATAATCATTTATTTCCATCATTTTAATAGACCACAAGAATTTCATTTCCAGTTCTCATAAATATACGTCCCATGCATAGAGACAAAAATAATCATTCATATGGTGAACACCTGGTAACCGACATTAACTAGATACATATAAGAATATCCCCTATCATTCCGGGATCCTCCTTCGGACATGATATAAATTTCGAAGTACTAAAGCATCCGGTACTTTGGATGGGGTTTGTTAGGCCCAATAGATCTATCTTTAGAGTTCGCGTCAATTAGGGTGTCTGTTCCCTAATTCTTAGATTACCAGACTAAAAGGGGGCATATTCAGTTTCGATCATTCAACCATAGAACGTAATTTTAATTACTTGTGTCTATTTCGTAAAACAGTTATAAAAGTTGCGCATGTATTCTCAGCCCAAAAATATAAAGGGTAAAAAGCGAATGAAACTCACCATACTGTATTTTGTAGTAAAAATACATATAACATCATTGAACAAGTGTAGGGTTGGCCTCGGATTCACGAACCTATATTAATTATATATATTTATATGACGGTCAATATTTGTCTAACAATTTAGGCCAAGTCATAGTGTACCACAATCCTAATGCTCGAGTCTGACTCAACAGTATAGTAACATGTTATATTACCCATGCTCAGTTAGGTCAAAAGTCAAAGGTTAAAGTAAAAACGAGGTCGCATGCAAAAATACAATAACTTATACAAAAAAAAAAGATTTTTCGGTCAAACATGACTAAACGACCACTTCAGCGATTTTTAGAAAAATTAACGGAACTCCGATTGATAAACGGTCCAAGGATAAAAGTTACACATTACCAAAAAGATTAAGCATAAATTTTACAGAAGTAAACTAAAACTAGACAACTCGTAGTTGCCAACGCGGTTTCGGCGTTTCAAAGTTAATTTTTCAGCTTTAATAAAATTTACAAAAGTGACCGAGTAGCCTACTTTGGAGATTTTTAGAAAATTCCTCGAAACTCGGATTGACAAACGGTCAAAGCCTTCAAATTCTCGTTACCACAAAGATATAACATGATTTTTGGTAAAAGTAAACATACATCAGGCCGACCATGACAACTGATACAAAACTGACATTTTTAATAAAAAGTTTCAGCTCTTTTTAGAATTTTAAAATGTGATCAAACAGTCAACATTGACGATTTTTAGAAAAATCGTCGAGACTCAAATTGACAAACGGCCAGAGTCGTTTGTTAGACCTTACAGCAAAGAATTCAGTGGTATTTTTGTTTTAATCTGAAACAACGCAGATCATCGAGAATTTCAGTTTCCGTATCGACGTTTCATCAAAATTTACAAAACTTCTTTTATCCATAACTTGACAACCGTTCAACGAAACGAGACGTGCTTTATATGAAAATTCATCTACTCGACGAGTAGAATCCAAATAACCACTTTTTATTACCCAGAAAATTAGTTCACTAATTATTAACAGCATTTTTAATTACGAAATTAATTGTTTAATTCATAACTTTCTAACCGTTCATCGAATCCATTCGATATCTAAATGAAAAGTTTTTAATTTTTCGCTAGCTTTCCAAAGACATGCATATCTTATACCTTATCTCATCCCTAGTATAACAACCTTTAAGATTCATCATAACCTATCTAAGGGCAATATCAAAAGTACAAGCATGCATAATCCTATTTTCTCGAGCACTAGTCAGGGATACACTATTAATATGTAAAAATTAAATTAGGAGTACTCACGTATCAATATTGAGATTCAATATTGCAGGAAAGGTACGTAGACACAACGGAGTTGACAAACACAAGTTTGACCTCACAAGCATACCCATGAACAATACCCATCACCT
This sequence comes from Rutidosis leptorrhynchoides, assembly GCF_046630445.1. Classification (NCBI taxonomy): domain Eukaryota; kingdom Viridiplantae; phylum Streptophyta; class Magnoliopsida; order Asterales; family Asteraceae; genus Rutidosis; species Rutidosis leptorrhynchoides. The sequence continues at coordinate 132,307,514 of NC_092335.1, forward strand.
CCATAGCCATAACTCATAATTTCCTTAGCCCTATCCCACTCATAAAACTTATTTTTAGATCACGCGAGCAGACCCTCGTTGTAGTATTTTATATGAATAATACTAATAATAATAATACTAATACTAATACTAATACTAATAATAATAATTTGATTAATAACAATAATATAAATATAAATATAATTATGAAAACTAAGTGATATGTGTGTGTATGTGTTACTAAATATAAAGGAAAGAAGTAGTCCACAAAACATAATTCGTTCAATTTAAAGCATTTGTCACCACCTACTATGCCAGCTGTTTTCCACTTATCCCTTGCCATCGTTTTTTTTTTTTTTTTTGGTCGCATGCTTGCTTCAAATTCACATGACTTCTTCTGCCGACAATTCTATGTAACATATGTTTTATATTTATATATTATTTAATATATAATATATTTAATCTTTAGAATTAATTAAATATTATATTATATTTACGTTCATGGTAAAAATATAATTTTTACAAAAATGACACGGTCGTGGTCTCACGACTCATGTACCACTTTCGGTTTTTCGGGCGCACTTTCGTACGTTTAGAAAACTAGCCTTTTACGTTACGCGACGTGTACCTTTTTCAAAAATTTGACTTACTCAACAATAAATTTCCTTTATAAAAATATAACTTATAAAATTGAGCGTTGTGGTCATTTACTTCTATAAATCAGTGACTCGTTGTTTGTCAAAATATTTTATTTTAAACTAAACGTTTTGTGACATGTACCTTTATTAATAACTAGACTTAAATTAATTAAAAACTAACTCACTTAAAGTGTAACTTTATCTTTTAAGTATTTTGATCATTTCCTTTTATAAATCCTAGTCTCATTGTTTATCAAAACATATATAATAATATTAGTTTAAATCAAAACGTTTTATGACTAGTTTGATATTGTAATTCATCTTTTTGTAACATATAAATATATTTTTTATTTAAAATATATAAACTTGTACATATTGTATATCATGGAAGTATTAATATAATAGTATAATAATTAGTTTTTGAAAACTAATAATAGTTCAAAGTTTATTTTAAATTCGTTTAGAAAATCTTATAACACGTAACATTTACACTCTAAACCTATAATTCCTTTATATGCTAACGTTTATTTTAGTTTCCTTAACCTTTCTAAATAAAATAACTTCGTATCGATCGAATCAAATAACAAGGGTTATGAAATTCAATCCTCCACCAACTTTTGTCTAATCCCCAATAATTAACACTTTTGTTCTTATATACAATCACTTTTCCAAATATTCCGAATACCGTTAAAAGTAAGGGTTTTCTAATTCAAAGTGGACCACATAACAGAGACTCTTCATCCTAATTCAATGTATCTTATAAATCAATCATTTGATATTTTCATCTAAACATCGATAAGCATAATAAACTTATTTTGAAACAAAATACGTTCTTGTAAAGTATTATATATCTAATACCTTGTTAACGCCTTCACTTATTAAGTATTTATTATATACACATATCTATATACACATAGATGTTCGTGAATCGTTAGGCATGGTCAAATGGTAACTTGAATACATGAATATAGTTTCAAAACTTTCGAGACTCAACATTACAGATTTTTTCTTATCGTGTCGGATACATATGAAGATTAAAGTTTAAATTTGATCGGAAATTTCTGGGTCATCACAAAATCAAATGAGTTTAATATCATATTGACTCATTACATCCATGATTACATCTGAAGAAAATATATATGTATATACATTTTTTCATAAAGATTGTAATTAAAAATTCTTTCGTACAAACTGTTAATGGTGAAAATATTTTAACGGGTAGGTAATACTCGAGGAATATTTAGATTTCACATTAATAAGTACACTGTACATTCTTCGAACCTGATTCAACAGTCATTTACTATCCCACTTACATCCACAAGATATACGAATCCGTTCACCACAGAATAACCATTTTCATTCAATTTCATATTTGAATTTTGACTTATCAGAATCCAACAAGTGGCATAATGAAGAAAACATTGGACAAAAATAAAATTTGTTAGAAACAAACAAATTAACTATGAGAAATTTTGTTAAGAAACCACGCTAACAAAATCCTAGCTAACTGTTCCTAGCTAACTGTTAATTCCTTATTACATTTTAATTATCGCAATTTAATTCTCGCAATTTTATTTATCGTCATTTAATTTCTGTATTTATTTTACGCACTTTAAATATCGAGACACGTATACAAGGTTTTGACATATCATATCGACGCATCTATATATATTATTTGGAATAACCATAGACACTCTATATATGCAGTAATGCTTGAGTTAGATATACAGGGTTGAGGTTGATTCTACAATAATATATATACTTTGAGTTGTGATCGAGTCTGAGATATGTACACGGGTCACAATACGTATTAATTAATTCAAATATTATATATTAAACTATATATGAATTATTGGACTATTAACTGTGAACTATCGACTGTGGACTAATAACATTGGACAATTAAAATGAATTAAAATATTGATTATAACATATGAAACTAAACATTTCTTCAAGTTTGCCACTTGATTTCATCTTAAACCTCATTTGTATCTTGATGATTACAATCTGCGTTCAAACCTTTCATGATTCTTGAAAACACCTCAATAGAGAGGATGAACCAACCGCACTTCATCTATGGAAGAAAAGATTGATGCATATAATTATGCACCTGAAAACACTCGAAATCTGAGAAAACATTTAGAAGGTATCTGTACTAGCTCCTTTAGCGTTATTATTACCAAAAAAAACACTTTACAATCCCTCTCCAAAGTAGCCAATTTTGTCACTGCTCCAGTAAGTCAACTTCGACCTTTCGTTCGAAACAACCTTATAATAACCTTGATATATGTGTGTGCTCTTTTATTGTTACCAGGGAACCTTTTATATTCCACCATATTACCATCAATGTTTAATCATCTAAAAACACAATTCTCCTGAAACCACCGCGGATTGATAACCGATGATTTAGATATCGTAGCATTAAATGCAGAGGAAACAGAAAAATTGTAGATGGTCTAAACGGTCAAAAGTTTGATGATAAAGAAGGGAGTGTTAGGAACGTTCAATAGAAAATTTGGTACTGAAAAACAGATTGAGCAAACCATGTAGGAGACCAAGGCTAAATACAAGGACCATACCATATATTCAAAGAAACCAGGTAATTCTGGATCCGATGAAACCTTCAACGAATATCTTGCTCCGTACTTATGTTAAAATCTTGCGGAAAAATCTTTCTTCATCAACCATCGAACTTAGAAATTCCAAAATATCATCATAAATATCTTCGATATTTCTGAAGATATTTTCATAAATATTCTCATTCTAAATTATTTATCTCTTCGTGCTATCTATATTACATCATAAAGGAAACTACTTTAGTTTCTAAATTTCTTTAAAATTTGAGTTTGAATTATGAATGATTTTGGAGTAGTGTTGGAAATTGATGCATGAGTTAGTATAATATAATGACGTCCGGCCAACGTGATTATATTACAGTAAGTCATGCTGAGTTTCTAATGAAACATGATGATTCACAGACCCTACCATCATCGTGTGCCATGTTACATAACTCTTTCATTCTATTTAATCTCTAAACATATCAAAAACATATTTTCCTGATAGTTCTATCTTTCCCGGATATTCTGGTGATTTGACAAAACAATTCGTGCTATTACCGTTCCTTTCTGCTTAATATATTAAGATCAATCGAAACTTCATACCTACGAATTCTGGACCATTATTCGCTTGACTTAAAGTCGGGAAGATAAAACAAAAGTATGAAGCTCCGGAATATAAGGGAGAATATAAAGCCCGATAACAACACATAATTTATAAACCGTGTATATCAATGTTTATTGCAACATAAAGACATGGGAGAATTAAAAATATTATAACCCCAAGGGCTAAGTAGAAGAAAATAGATTCCTCCGGTGGTAGTTGGAAAAAGAGAATGATTGTTGCGATAGTAAGGATAAGGACAAGAATCAGAACTGGATTAAGCATTTTCACAATCTTTTGAATTTGGGAATTGAGTATAGGAGTGGTAAAAATAATGGAACGGAAGAAGTTAATTTATAATGAAATAACCAATAAAGAAATCAAGGCAGATTTCTGCATTTAATTAGAGAGATCCTAATTTCCTTAATCCCGAGGAAATCAGATCTTATTCAGATTTCAAAGATTTTCTTCAAATCCCTTGAACTCCAGAAATCAACCCTATCTATGTCAAAAGTTATGATGAAACTTTAGTTTCTCATTTCACTCTTTTGTGATAGCTTCACTCGTACTCATCATATAAACGAATTGTTTTATCCATATTACTCTATGGTAATAAAACTCTATTTATCAACTCATATCCGTCATGAAAACATTTTTATTGTTAACTATGACGACCTCGATCAAATTTCGGGACGAAATTTCTTTAACGGGTAGGTACTGTGATGACCCGGAAATTTCTGACCAAATTTAAACTTAATCTTTATATGTTTTTGTCACAATAAGCAGACTCTGCTAGGTTGAGTCTTAAAAATATTGAACTGTTTTATATATTCAATTGACATTCGACTGCTCCCGACGATTCACGAACAATTTATTTGTAAATAGATATGTGTGTGTGTGTGTGTGTGTATATATATATATATATATATATATATATATATATATATATATATATATATATATATATATATATATATATATATATATATATATATATATATATAAATGGTAGTTGAAAATATAATTTTAAATATTATATGTTGTTGTTAAAATGAACTATGTAAAATAAAATAAAAATATGATATTATAATAATTATTATTTACGACATAACTATATATAATAAAGTATATTAAAAATAAATATTAAATAATTGTAATACTCGTTTGATATTCCGATTGATATTAAGTAAGTTAAATTCGAACTTATATTATTTTAAAAATTAAACGGTGATCCAAAAATGAATGATATAAATTATAGGCTTATTAAAAATGTATTTAGGAGTTACTTGTTAAATTTTATCACTTTTCATATTTTACCTCGAATCGAGCGTGGACAGTGATGTAATTTTTATTTAGTAGTTAACAACCAAATTTTATACCATAATGATTAAAATAAATAAATATAATTATTTTTAAATTTTGGAAATTTTCTATGAACTTTTATCCTCCTCTGATTAACAACGGTGTACGAAATACTATTCCTATTAAAATAGTAACCAAAAACCTCGGCTGCTAATTCTTCTTTTCCCATTTTCTTAGAATATATTATCTTATTATTATATTTATTATTTATTAACTAACCTATAATTAAAACTACAGTTATCATACCCGTGAATCAAATAGAAAAGTTGATTGCAAATATTACTGTTTTGTATTGTTTCCTTTTTGAAATTATTTCATCAAGTTGACTTCTTTTTGAATCCATTTCATCAATAACCATCTTATATATATACAAAATATATACATAAGCATGAATACATATTCATACACTGCATTAATAATCGAGCGAGTTAACCATCGACACTGAAACCATCAAACCATCACCGTGAACCACCCTAAGACCACCATTAAAAAAAACCTTCACCTCTTTCGTTTGATCACAACCTGTAAGTCCGCAATAATTAAAGTGGTATCCACTTTGTTAAGATGGTTAAACAATCTGTCTAGTGATGTTTCTGTCTCACTATGCAAACAGTCGAAACTGTTTTGTAAATGATCACGAGTTGGAGTTTAAATTGTTTGATTCGATACTAACAAAGCTGAGATAATATGCATTCGTTCCAAACACTACTGAACTGCTGCTATTATCCCACACACCGCCATTACTTTCGAGCTTTTATTGTTCGTTAACCATCAACCACCATCGACCCTAACTAAACCAACACCAATTAAACATCTCTTGTAATTTATACTTCTAATCATAGCTATTAAATACCTTTTCTGTTGAAGCCACCACCCCACCATTTAGTCACCATCACCACTGCTACTTTACTTCGAATACTACTTCTATATTTTTATCTCGAACCAGGCTACTGCTACGGTCACTGTTTCAACGAACCACCATCACCAATTAATCACCCTAATCTTTCAAATAAAGCTGCTCCTACATACTATTGTTCTGTATTTACTTCTCCTTGTCGAATAACAAACAAAAACAAAACGTACTACTGCAGCTACTACAGCTTCTATATATGTTTATTTTTTTCTTTCGATCACCCTCACTTTTCATCACCTTCATTCACTCCTACTGCAACTGCTCCGCTTTTCTTGTATTTGGTAAGTAATAAAACAAATACTAATGAGTTGGCACCATGATTATAAAGGGAATTAAAAAAAATCAAATGCATTAGGTAAAGTTCTCGCATGTGGGACGGTTTTGGATTTTATGGCCAATAAATATCATATTCATAAGCTAGTGGGTATTTTGTGTCGACTAGTACAAAAGCAAAAGTGGGCAATACTTTTTGTTCCACCTTTTATTATTTTAAATATATGTTGAACTTCATGTTTCATTTAAATGAAACACAATTGGTTAGTTATTCGAATGATATGCATGACTGTGATGGCATTATACGATGATGAGATTGATTATGTTATGATGATCGCGATTATGTTGAGGATAAGTAAGATAGATTGATGAATATGATGCCGCTAGTAATACGATGATAAGTCAGAAATTAAGAGGATGTAGATATAGGGATATGTTGATATGATCACATAATGATGATATATATACGGTAATGATAGATGATGATGTTAGATGCGATGATTATGAGTAATGTGATATATTATGATCATAATAATATTAGATAAGGATGATGATGATAAACGTTAATGATGACCGAGAAAGAAGATGTAGACCTGCCCTAATCGAGCTACTAATCGAGCTACTAATCAAATCAACGAAACCCTTAAGTTATAAGTGTGCTTAGGATTTTAAATTATTAGGCCGAAGATTCATATTATTCAGATGGGCCGTGTGGATTTATTTGGTTGATGGGCCGAGGCCATGTTTAATTTTATATTGGGCCGTGGGGTTAAGGTAGTTGGGATGATAAAATCTGTTGTTGGGCCAAACTTTGTTTGGGATGAAAATGGGGTTATATACAATGGGGTTAGGATAACTTCAGAAAATCGGAGATGGAGGAGTGGTTTAAGGGTGTTTTGGGTGAGCGGGAGGTCGCGGGTTCGAGCCCGGCTCATGGCAGATATTTTTTTTTTATAAAGCTTAATGAGGTAGTTACCTATTTATTATTATCATTTTTATTTATTTATTATTATTATTATTATTATTACTATAAGTATTATTAATGTTATTATTATTATTAATTTATCATTTTAGTACTACCATTATTATTATGATTATGTTTAGGATTATTATTATTGTTATTATAAAAATAATACAAGTTAATATTATTTCCACTAATATTAATATTAATATCATTTTTGTAATTATTAGTATTACTATTATTATTTACATAAGTACTATTTTTAAAAATATCGTTATTATTATTAGTATTATCAATATCAAGTAAGTTATTATTATTAGTAAATCATTATTATCAAAACTATCATTTTTTGTTACAGACAAATATTTTGTACCTAAAATATATACTAATAAAGGAAATTATGTGATTCCATTAAACATATTAATAAATATACAAATGATATAGGTTCGTGAATCCGAGGCCAACCCTGCATTGTTCAATGTCGTCATATATATTTTTACTACAAAATATAGTATTGTGAGTTTCATTACTCCCTTTTTAAATGCTTTTGCAATTTATATTTTTGGACTGAGAATACATGCGCAACTTTTATAAATGTTTGACGAAATAGACACAAGTAATTGAAACTACATTCTATGGTTGAATGATCGAAGCCGAATATGCCCCTTTTGCTTGGTAGCCTAAGAATTAGTAAACCGATCTACTAATTGACGTGAATCCTAAAGATAGATCTATTGGGCCTAACGAACCCCATCCAAAGTACCGGATGCTTTAGTACTTTGAATTCGTTTTTATCATGTCCGAAGGATTTCCCGTAATGATAGGGGATATTCTTATATGCATCTTGTTAATGTCGGTTACCAGGTGTTCAATCCATATGAATGATTTTTGTCTCTATGCATGGGACGTATATTTATGAGAAATGAAAATCTTGTGGTCTATTAAAATGATGGAAATGAATGTTTATGATAAACTAATGAACTCACTAACCTTTTTGTTGACACTTGAAAGCATGTTTATTCTTATGTATGTAAGAAATCTTCCGCTGTGCATTTACTCATTTTAGAGATATTACTTGGAGTCATTTATGGCATATTTCAAAAGACGTTGCATTCGAGTCATTGAGTTCATCAAGAATATTATTAAGTCATTTATAGTTGAATATATTATGAAATGGTATGCATGCCGTCAACTTTCGATGTAATGAAAGTTTGTCCTTTAAAAATGAATGCAAGGTTTGTAAAATGTATCATATAGAGGTCAAGTACCTCGCGATGTAACCAAATGTAATGTATTCATCCTGATGGATTAGGATGGGTCGTCTCAGAAACGGGGAGTCCTAAACCGGGTCATGTTACTTTTGCCGATGTTTCTATTGATGATCTTACAGGTTCTAGTGGTAGTATGGGAAACAATGAATTACCAACAAACGGTGAGGCGTCGGAAAATGCTAATGATGGGGATGGTTCGAAAAGCGGTGACGATTTCGAACTTAGTGCGGTTTCTAGTGATGAGGAGGACACAAATGAAACCGGTCCAACCATTTAGGTTATTCCTACACTAAGATGCTCGACTAGAGTGCCCAAACCTAATCCTAGGTATTCTCCATCAGTAAACTACTTGCTCTATACCGAGAATGGTGAACCCGAAAGTTACTTTGAGGCAAGAAAGATAAAAGAATCCATACAATGGGAGCTTGCCATGAAAGAAGAGATGGGGTCACTTGAGAAGAATAAAACTTGGTCACTAGTGAAGTTACCTCATGATAAAAGGGCGTTGCAAAGTAAATGGGTGTATCGAATCAAGAATGAGTTGGATGGCAAGAAAAGGTACAAGGCTCGTTTGGTAGTCAAAGGCTTTCAACAAAAGGAAGGGGTTGACTACAAAGAGATATTTTCACCAGTAGTTAAAATGACTACTATCCATTTGGTACTTTCTATGGTTGCATCCGAAGACTTACATCTAGAGCAACTAAATGTGAAGACCGCATTCTTGCATGGTGATCTTGTTGAAGAGATCTACATGAGGCAACCCGAGGGCTTTGAGGTAAAGGGTAAAGAGAAGTGGGTTTGTAAGCTAAAGAAAAGTTTGTATGGATTGAAGCAAGCACCTCGGTAATGGTACTTGAAGTTTGATGATTTTATGAAGAAGATTGGTTTCTTAAGATGTGAAGCGGATCACTGTTGCTACTTGAAGAAACTCAAGTCTTCTTATATAATCTTATTGTTGTATGTTGATGACATGTTACTTGCAGGTTCCAACATGTTCGAAATTAACAAGTTAAAGGGATTACTTTCCCGTGAATTCGAGATGAAAGATCTTGGTGGTGCTAGGCAAATACTTGGCATGAGTATTGTGCGTGATCGTTTGAAAGGTACTCTATACTTGTCTCAATCCAAATATATTGAGAAAGTAGTAGAGAGGTTTAATATGGAGAATTCAAAGGCTCATTCTATGCCTTTGGGTAGCACGATTAAGTTATCGAAAAGTCAATCACCAAAGACGGTAAAAGACAAAACGGATATGGAAAAGGTTCCATATGCATCGGCCGTGGGTAGTATTATGTATGCCATGGTTTGTACAAGACCCGATATTGCTCAAGCAGTGGGAGTTGTAAGTCGTTATATGTCTAATCCGGGGAAAGAGCGTTGGGAAGCGGTCAAATGGTTGCTTCGTTATTTGAAAGGTACTTCTAATATGGGATTGTGTTTCTCCAAAAACAATCTCATACTTAGGGGTTATGCGGATACTGATTTGGGTGGATGTGATGATTCGGGGAAAAGCACTACGGGTTATGTTTTCACAATAGGAAAGACGGCGGTTAGTTGGATGTCTCGACTACAAAAGAGTGTTGCTTTATCAACCACCGAAGCCGAATATATGGCTATTGCAGAAGCTTCTAAAGAGCTTGTTTGGTTGAAAAACTTCTTAGGTGAGTTGGGTAAAAAGCAAGACTATTGCGTCTTGAATTGTGATAATCAAAGTGCGGTTCATCTTGGGAAGAATCCGGTGTTTCATAGTCGTACGAAACACATCAAGATAAGGTATCATTTTATTCGACAACATATAAATGATGGTACTTTATTATTGGAGAAAATCCTTGGTACGAAGAATCCTGCTGATATGTTTACTAAGGTTGTTATGATAGAGAAATTGAGGTTTTGCATTACCTCAATTGGTCTTCTAATGAATTGATGAGAGAAGACCCCTACTAGAGAATTAGAGAGTTAATGTTTCAATTCTAACAAGTAGTGTTGAAGACCTTGTATCGAAAGTCTGCTCATCCGAAGTATGTGTTGAGTGTGTGTGTCCCAAATGGAGTTTGGCGGTATAATGGTGGTTTAACGTTCTTGGTTAGATCGTTGATATTTTGGGTTGACGAAGGTTGGGTTTGTTCAAAGTCTCCAAGTGAGAGATTGTTGGAGATATGGAGAACTTTAAACAATTAGAGGGAAGATTCCAGGAAACTCACACGAAGCTTCCACGAAGTTGTTAGGAAACTCATATGTATCTTCCACGAAGTTGTTAGTAAACTCACATGTAGCTTCCACGAAGTTGTTAGGAAACTCACATGTAGCTTCCACAAATTTGTGAGGAAATTCACATGTAGCTTCCACAAAGCTGTCAGAAAACTCACATGTAGCCTCCATGAAGCTGTCAGAAAACTCACATGAAGCTTCAAGGAATTGTTTTTAGCTTACTCCTTAAACCATTCTATAAATAGACCCTCTTGTAACTCATTGTAAACACACCACAAATATTCAGTAAATACATTCTCTAGTTAGTCCGTGGACTAAAGCAATCACAACGATTGCATATAACCACGTTATCTCTTGTGTCGATTTACATTTCTTGCATTTATAATCTTTCGTTCATTAAGTGGGTTAGTAATCTTGTAGAATTACTATCGGTGAGTGATCTTGTTGAATCACTTGCGTTGTTTTGGGTCCTAATATCCTAACAGCTTTTTGCTTAGCTCGTATGTTTGCTAAATCTTGCATTTTGAAAAAATATATATTATGAAGTATAAACTCAAAATATAAAATTATAACAATTTAACACATTTCTATGTTAGTAAATCTAACATTTATAGAACAAAAATACTTAGAAGCGTGAATGAATAAATGTGAAAAAGAGGTGCCAATGGCCAAACGCATTTTCATGTCTCGATATTTAATGAACCCCATTATATGACACGCTATATATACTCTCCTATGAATTATACAATTGCAATTTCAATTCCTTCATACATCATTCCTCTTACTTTTGTGATTAATTTTAAATAACATTTTTGGCATATGAATCAAGCAAAAAATTAATCGAATCAATGGCTGCACGATCCGAAATTATAGGTATTATAGATGCAATTATAATAATTATTTTTTTTCAAAACTTATGCTAGAAATTTTTTTTTTTGCTTCTAGTACAAAAAATCATTATAATTTTTTATTTAATGTTGTTCATTTATGATTTGTGATTGGTAAGTGAATAAATCAAGCGCAAACTATCAAAACCTGCTACAAAAGCACGTTATATTTTTTGATCGTAACCATGATGGTGTCATCTACCCTTCGGAAACGTATCAAGGTACTTGTTTAATATTACTAACAACGATTACCTTTGGCCTTATTATTTTAAATCATAATTTTATGTATATTTCGTTTGTTATATTCACGTAATAATATAATATTGGGTACGTACACTGTTTAGGGTTACGAGCAATTGGTAGTGGTATTTTCAAGTCTGCATTTTTTGCAGTCATCATAAACGTCGGTCTTAGTGGCAAAACTCGCCCGGTATGTATATCCCACTTCTAATTTTTCATTATGTGTATACTGGTTACTAACTTACTATATATGTCTGTTTAATCAAATATTAGGTTACCTTTACTAATATCCTAAGTTCATAAGACCATGCTTACACTCGCAACCCATGGCGTGTGTTAATTAGGTGGTAAGGCCCACAACACCATTTTTCTAGTCACGCGGCGTGGATTGATTGTATGGGTTGGACGTGTGTTGAAAACTCACGGATATAGTAAATTAGTAACTAGGTGTGACTTTTTTTAATGTTTTTTTTTTCTTTTCTATTAATTGTTTTTACTATAATTATTTTCATCTCCTTTTTAGTCCATTTCTAATTATATTTTACCACATTAACACAATACTCTTCGATCTTCACCTACACCCAACTCACACCACTATCAAAAATTCTCAACACACACCTTTTTACCATAACAAATGGTCTAAATGCATAGAAGAACATGTGATTATATTGGTGTGAAAGAATAACAAGCGCCAGATAGTTTGAAACAAAAAAATCGAATGAAATCCGTTATAGAATGAAGCCTGTGAATATTACATTATTACAACACGATATATATAGGATACTGATGATGTGCGGTGCCCATCGGGCCGAGTAATTGGGCTTGGTCCATAGGCCGCGATTAAGTCTCCATTCAAAACCTTAATTCCCTCTTATAAATAGAGGGGGTATCCATCAATTAGGGGGGACATTCTACACTAGGGTTTTTACCTACCACTCTCGGTAGGGTTTTTCCCTTTTGCCACCAATCGGCGCGGTCCATTGGCCGTCGATCGGCCGTTAGCCACCCTCCCGAGATCATCATCTCGGCTAGGGTTATCACGGTAACCGGACCGGAGGTTAACGTCGTTGAATCTAATAAAACCCCCTCTAATGCTCTCATGCATGTTCTTAGCCCTAGACGGAAATATGCATGATCAAGTGGTGCTTTCATTGAGAGATACAACATATCTTGTATTCCTTCTATCAACCAAACGGCTGTAAGTTTTTAATATTTATTTCATTATGTTAAAAATCTAGAAAACAAATGTTAGTATGTAATATGGTTCGCGGTTATCGATCAACCATATCACATGATATTTTAGATTCAAAATATAATGGGTTACTGAAAATAAATATGGGGATCTTGTCATGGGTTTTGTGATGCAAATCGTATGCATACGAGTTTAAAGCATTTTCCAAAGATCCCATGTTAAAAGCTATTTGCAATATTACTCCATGTAATACAATATGATTTGCAAGTTTCATGAACTTCACAAATCTTGTCTTTCGGAAAACTTTACATTTAAACGTGGAAACAACCACTTCTAAAATCAAATCGCTTCTAAAATTGGCCGAACACGAAATCATCTATTTGTTATCTTCACTCCCGGCTAAACATGATTGACAGTCGGAATCAGTAATTTTAGGCTGACGACTAAAGGTGGATGTTGTGTTGCGTCGGTGTTTGTGTTACGACGATAAAACGTGTGGGCACGGCAAGATCCGTAAACATGTATTCTCGATAAGTATACGGTTAAAGGTATACACGCTGCATCGCCGGCGGAGAATACGCATATTCGCCAAATGAATTGGATATTCCCGGATATTCATGACATCAAAGGTGCACGTGGCTTTGACGTTATTAGACGCGTTTTGCAAGTGGTTTTATATCCCATAATGGATAATGGATATGCACGACATAATTAATTATCTAGTTATAATATATGGTTGATTTTTGTGCATACGAAAGGAAAAGTTGTTTTGTTTCCAAATTTTAAGCGTATTGTTATATGTAACTACGAAATTCAAATTTTATTTGATTCTATTGTTAATCAGAGAAAGGTTCTGGAACATGTCACAAATTTCGTTACAGATCAAATTAAATATCACCATTAATTTAAATACTTCTTTCGCTAAGCTCATTATGCTATACTATTCGGCGAAGCTTTATTTGCGAAGATTAATTTGCCATAGCCAATTTATTTGACATAGATTCGGTGGCGATTAAATCGGTGTTAATCGTGTTGCGTTATCCGCAGTTTATCTATGCTTCAAGCACTTTGCATTATGTCAGAAAAGGAAGAAAGAAATTTATTTTTCTTTGGTTTAATTCCCTGGTTTCTCGGTCATTGCATAATAGCAAACAAAATTTGTTTTGTTTAATTGCATAAAGGTAATTATTTATTTATTTAATTGGATCCTTACGATCTAGACTCGATTTAATCGGATATTTGACAATTATGTCTATAAATATTTTACACAACTATGATTCTTTCAATCGTCGTGACGGGGTTAAATAAAGTAGAATTTCAGCCTTTAAATTTCTGCACGACGTTGTAGCGATACTCAATATGTTGTCGGCCATGGGCCTTTACTTGCTCATGCATTATTTAACTCTCTTGCCACTAGATTGGGATCAAACCAAGTACAAATTTGCTTGAATAAATACTAGTCTTTGCAAATTTGCATCAGCTTGTTCGCGGGAGCTTTCGTGGCAATTTGCAACAACTTTTGCGATCAATTTGCATGGTTCAATCTTTGCGCGCCTATTAACTCAGCACTTCGTGCAGTCTTTTACTTTTTGCAAAGCCTGTTTGTGCAGCCCTTTGTACGGTCTTTTGCATAGCCTTGCACAACCCTTTGCTCGCATTATTATGCCGATTATTTGTACTTGTATTCATGGTTTTGTGTGCGTTTTGCACCAACGTTTGCACAGCCTTTGCGGCGATTTTCATTCACGATTTTGTGTGCGCTTTGCACTAACGTTTGCGCAGCCTTTGCGGCGATTTTCAGGTGAAACACTCGCAACTAACTAGCGCAGTCCTTTGCGCCTTTTGATTTGGTATAGTACTACACACGGTACTTTACGCAAACATGAATGGGGTTCGAACTTCATGTCATCGATTTTATTGTCATCGTGACGGCATAAACGTGACGTTGATAACAACCGCCGTAACCTCACTGTCGATCGTTCCATTGATCAAAACCCCGATTGAATTTTTCCTCATAACTAAGGCATTTGACACAATCTTTTGTGGGATATCTATTCGACCTAAATTTGTGATGACCGCACGCGGTACAATTGCACAATGTTTTTCTACAATACCTTTTCACGGTGCCATAATGCGGCGTTAATCGTAAAGCATCTCTGTTTTCACTATGGCAGCTCTGCGTAAGCCCATGGTCGAAGTTTATGGGCGATTCCCAACACTGCACGCCCATTCACACGATTCTTAGTGTGTTATATGGCCCGATTCTTTGCACGTATGTTCGCATCATGTTTGCACAGTTCGATTGCAGCCCGAGCATTTCCTTGAAAGTGTACGCAGTTTCAAGAATAGACCATGTATTCTGTTTGTGGCTTTCCGGATGCTTAATTGTAGTCTTGTTTGGGTTCGATTCACATTCCATTCCATATGGGAGCTCTAATGGCCAAACGTGAATTTTGGGTTACCAAGATTAATTTACAGGGAACTTTAATACTTTATTTTCATGAATGCAATGCGCATGGTTTTGATGCATAAATATGCAGATGTGATTATTATATACTAAAGGGTCATGCGTATGCTTATGCTTTGTTATAAATATTTTTCGCTTATAACAACTTAACATAATATAACATGGCCAGTTTATATTAAATGCCTATTTGCGCAGTCATTTGTGCGATTCATTGCGCGGTCCTTTGTAAGTTCCTATTACTTTACAGTGTCAAGCTGTAATATTTCTATTAAAATTTCATACGCGTTTATCGCCCCTAAAGGTGGCCGGTGTCAACTTAGTGTTGGATTTCACCACCACAAAATACTTTCGTAGTATTGAAATGGGGGCTAGCATGGTACCAGGTTAGTAATAGGAAATGTGTATTCTGCTTTGTAATGTTCGGCCGTACAACCCATTTTAGGTGGGCCCGTTTGCACAATATGTGTTCTTCGGAATATCTCCCCTTTGGGAGGAGCGTCATTATCCCTCTGGATAACACCGGGTCGCTCCCGTTTCATGTTTCGTTGTGTCGTCATTGACTATACTAGTTTGTCGGAACTGACGCACTTCATTACCTTCTTTATGATGAGGGCGTAGACTTATGACGCAAATATTTCGCAACACGCTTCAACAATACACGGTATCTTTCCATACTACCTTTACGCGTTAAGTGTCATTCATGGAATTAATCCCGCATAGCACCATTCGCACTTCTACCGGCTCTCTTGTACGTTTTAGTTTTTTCATGCTTAGAGCAACTTTACATTGCACCATGGCTGCTCCGCATAAGCCCATGGCCGCAGTTATGTTCGTACTTAACGCACATTGCGCCATGGCGGCTCCGCATAAGCCCATGTCCGCAGTTATGTTTGTACTTCACGCGCATTGCACCATGGCAGCTCCGCATACGCCCATGGTTGCGAATTTGGTGTTGAGTAGCTTGAACATTTCTTTGAACGGTTATTTGTTCAGTAATTTGTGCGGACTTTCGCACAACCCTTTACGTGGTCTTTTCTGCGGTCCCTTGCGTGTCCATTTAAGTGCAGTTCTTTGCGCGATGTCGTGCACAGTTCTTCCAACAAGAATTCTACCTGTGTGAGTTTCCTGATGCGTTTCTGTATCATCCTTGAAGGTAGTGTCAACTTAATGTTCGATTTCAACACCACTAAATACTTAGTAGTATTAAAATGGGGGCTACCAGGATATATGGCTTCAACTGATAGGGAAGGTTTGTTTCTTTTAGCAAAGACCCTAAGCCGGAAGTACACACTTCGCTTTGCACCATGGCGGCTCCGCGTAAGCCCGTGGTGATGTAGTTCATTTGTGCATTACGCACGTTGCATAAGACCATGGTAGCTCCGCATAAATCCATGGTCGCATCTTATTTGGCATGCAACGACATTAAAGAGATGTAATATATAGCTAGTTGGACTTGATCACCTAAATTATCAGCTTATGTTCTTTACGACCATGATACAACTCTTCTTCATATGGCTTCTTGCCTACTTCCTTGCCTAGAATCGTCTTCACGATTGGTTTTTGGGTTTTAACCGTATGATTAGCTATACGGTTTATTCCCGGTTTGTCACATGATTACAATCATTCGACGGAGGACGCAACATTACGTAGATCATACTTTATTGAATCGATAGTCGAGTTACGTAAACCATCATTCATTCGTTCGTGGTTAGGGTTAACAGGTCAGTCTCTTACAACGGTAACCTACAACCCTCACGGGGCCATCGATCAACGAAAGTTATCGATGGTGGACTTAACATTTAACCACCCCATCGATATCATCATATCAATCTGGGTTATTCACGGTAGCCGGACCAGAGAGTTAAATTCTAAGATCCATAAACCCCACATTACTCGCAATTCCGCTAGGATTGTCTACGGTTTACGAACCGAAGAGTGGAATTCTGTTGTCCTCAAAATTCTATTGTTCATGGCAAGATTAAACGCGTCGCGGATATAATAACTTTCAAATGCCAATAAATCTCTCGCACATATTTTATCAATAGTTTATTGTGTGGTTCCTGCCTACTTAAGGGGTGTCCTCTAGCCCCCGTGCGGCAGAAGCCTGTTTGGTTACAAGGCTAGAATATAACGGCAGGTGAAGGGAATTGGGTTTTCCCTAGCCAAGCGCCACGCAGACTAGAAGGCTGCCAAGTCGACTTAAAATACGAGCATTGGGTTGCTTGTGCATATTAAATTATCTCAAGTATTGGTTTACTTGGGGAAACTCTTAAGTATAAAAATATTGGTTTGTTTTTAGTTAGCATTGCCTTACCACACAACTAAGTGCACCCCTAGTACGTGACAGAGCAAGTGATGCTGTAACTTATGAGTATAAACTTTTTTCTTGCGGACTCGCACACGGGCTTTTTGTTAAAATATTGATTTATTTTACACAGCGCCCGAAATTGTGCATAAGTTTTAGTTAACTTATGCGCACATTGTGTGAATTATCTTAATTCGCGATGATAGACAATTACAATCAAATGCATAAATGTCCATGATTACGCTGCGTAAGCGCATGGTTACTTGATACCCCTCACAAATATGTGGTAGGGATACCTCAGTATGACTCTGAGATCGGACTCCGCGAGTCTGAGATGCCTTGAATACAACTACGAGTTTCGATCAACTAGTTGTTTCAAGATGTCACCTTATCTTGGTCTTATTTATAGTTCGACATGACATGTTTTGATTGTTTTCACATTTCATACCGAACTGGGGGGAGTGATGGTATACTATCAGTATCCCTTCAATTTTGTCTTTGCTACATCGCTGATTTGTGCATCGCGGATGGTAGCGGAAGTTAGCATGCTCACACCGCTACATTGCATTAAGCGCAAGGATGCGTCGCGATCAGTTGTGGTTAACATGCGTGCGTCACATTTGACCGTATCGCGCATGATTGTAATAAGCAGGGCTTTATTGCGCATAGTTATAATGTACAGGCCGTACTGTGCAAGGTTCCACCCTGCAAATCTTTGCCCACCGCATGTCTTCATTACGTGTGGACTTATTACACCGCGTCATCACATTACTACATGGCTGCAGTGTGTATTGTGCATGACTTCACAGTTGTGATTGCGCATCGCACGGTTATATGACACGTTACTGCATGAGTTTTCGCGGATTCGCAACTCGTTTCAATGCAGGATAGTTACTATCCAGGGTAGATTATGTGATGGGTTATTTGCGGTGGCATATTTGTAACTTCGATATGACATTAATATGTCACACCGAACTTGGGGGACTTGATGATGTGCGGTGCCCATCGGGCCCAGTAATTGGGCTTGGTCTATGGGTCGCGATTAAGTCTCCATTCAAAACCCTAATTCCCTCTTATAAATAGAGGGGGTATCCATCAATTAGGGGGAACATTCTACACTAGGGTTTTTACCTACCACTCTCGGTAGGGTTTTTCCCTTTGCCGCCAATCGGCGCCGTCCATTGGCCGACGGTCGGCCGTTAGCCACCCTCTCGAGATCATCATCTAGGCTAGGGTTATCACGGTAACCGGACCGGAGGTTAACTTCGTTGAATCTAATAAAACCCCCTCTAATGCTCTCATGCATGTTCTTAGCCCTAGACGAAAATATGCATGATCAGATACATAAACCTTAAAGCTACTTAGAAACTCCAATGAACCAAAGCCTACAATAAGACTTGGCCTAACCTAATCCTCTGTCAGAATGTTGTGAATCTTTCCATCTAATGGTAATCAAACACAGCCTCAACGTATCGAGTTAATTGAATCTATCATGAGATAACCTAGTGGCAACCATCATGATATTTTAATAAGTCTTGAGTTTAAAATTTACAAGCATTACATTTTGGGTGGCTAGGAAAAAAATCCAGAAATGATAATCGGATTACCCAGTTAGGTACATCATAGTTCAAAATTTAAATCCCTTAGTTCAAAATTTTGTGTTAGAACCCTAATTCTAATTTCGTACTGGATCGTTGATTTGGAATAATGTAACACATATGAGAATTTTGTGTTAGAACCCTAATTCTAATTTCGTACTGGATCGTTGATTTGGAATAATGTAACACATATGAGGACCCCGTATATTTGTTTAATAGAGGGTGTTTTGTTTAGGGTAATGTTGTAATTAAACAAAGGAATTTTAGGTGAGAGACAAATGTTGAGTTATCACAAGATCTAATGGTTGTTATTGGAAGATAGAAGTTAATTCAAGGATTCTTTTTACTCCATTTAAATTTTTTTGAAAAAGATTAGGTGAATATGACTTTATTATTATATATAATAAATAATAAATATAGAATATAATATTGATAGATATAGAAGACAGATAGATATAGTAGATATAGATAAAAATAAAATGATCCGGCTAAATTAATACTCGCATATCTAAAAATAATGGTTTTCAAGTAATATGGTTATCTTATATGGAAACGACATTTTATTAGCTAGCTATATCAGCAACTTACTAAAAAAAGACATAAGCAAAAGCCGAATTGAATTATTACTCCATACTAAAAATTTAGTTAATGTACGATTAAATAAATGTTGGACCAATTTTGGTATATATAAAATTGCCATATTGGTATATACACGGTGTTCAATATTTTGTTTTAAAGTGATTAATCTAGAAGTTAAACCGAATGAAAGTTGAGAAAAAACAAAACCGAATGAAACTTTGAGAAAAAAACAAAACCGAACGAAACTTAAGTTTTCGGATCGGTTTTGGTTCAACATTTTTTACTTTATCTTTTCGAATTTAATTAAACCGAAAACAGAATTCAAAATCGATTCATCTAATCTAATAAATATTGAATTATTAATATAAAACTGAAAAATAAAAAAAATTTAAATTTAAATATAAAGACTGAAAATTTAATTTTAAAATCAAAAGTCAAATTTAAAAATCGATTTGTTATGATTTGATTTGTTATGATTGTTTTGGTTAAATTGTGATTTTTAGAATCTTCGATTTAGCCGAAGCCAGGTAAAACTTGAATTCAGTTTCTAGTTCGGTTTTGAAATTAAATTTGGTTTCGATTTTGGGTCCCAAATTTTCGAAATCAAACAAACCAAACCAATAAATTAAGGAAACTGAAATCGAAACGATGATGAACGCCCATATTAATCGGTCCGTAAATGCACTTTACAAACCTAAGATCCATTGATAATACCGGTTGTAATTAAAAGGGTTACGCATAAACACTTAAAGTTAAGACAAAATGATTTTGTGTCTGGTTGAAACAGGGGAAGATATTTCCTAATCTACTATTCCCGATTTACATCCAAAACATTGTTTTGGCTAAGCATACCAGCGACTCCGATATCTACGACTCTGAAGGAAGGTATTTATACGACTCACTTCGAACCTATTTCGTCCATTATCTTTAATTCGAACAATTACGTATCGTTGTTATTAGTTTGGTTCAAAAAGTACGTATGTCAACAAAACTCGTACATGTTTCATCGTTAATCAAGGTTTGTTCCCGCCAAATTCGAGGAGTTATTTCAAAAGCACGCACGCACAAATCCTAATGCCTTGACGGAAAAGGAAGTGGACGAGTTTATAAAAGCTAATCGCGAACCCAAGGACTATCTAGGATGGTATATAAATACAACGTTTTTAACAGAAACATTTCAATTGTCATTCATATGATTTGAACAACACATTATGCTATGTGGTACCGTTTTGTCTAGGATCGCGGCTATTGCTGAATGGAAGTTATTGTACGATGTTGGGAAGGATGAAAACGGATTAATTCATAAGGACATCGTTAGAGGTGTTTTTGATGGAAGCTTGTTCGAACAATTGGCAGAAAAACATGCGAATTCATCCAAAAAGAAACAATGCGTAAGTCTTTAAGGTTACGTTTAAACACATATATGACTCAATCCTTTATTTATAACTTAAGTTATCATTCATAAATATGGATACTAAATTTAAATAAGGAAAGTAAATGTAAAACAACAATTATTTTTTTTTACATGTTGAATATGATGAGATTTAACTAAGTGATATATTTTTGGTTATTTTGTTTTCTTTGTAGTGCTAAAAGTGCAATGGGTGGAACTCAGTAGGGATGGCAATGGATCGGATATGGATCGGGTGAGGCTGTATCCATATCCATATCCATTAATTTTTTTATTTTTCATCCATCCATATCCATATCCGTCGGGTGAAGCGGGTTAATGGATAATTATCCATACCCGTTTAAATTTTTGTTATTTTTAACAATTATAAGCGGTGGTTCACTATATACGATCAAAAGTAATATTTTTAATAGTTTATGCGATCGAAAGTCACATTTTACTAATCCATATAACAAATATTCAATAGATAACCTATTAAACGTGTAAAGATATCGACATGTAAGTTACTTACTTTTAGCTACATGGAATCACATTTGAACCACCAAAGTACGATAAATACATTTGATTATTTAAACAAAACAAAATATAAGAAGAAAGTTATATTTTTAGAGAAAATATAAAGAAAGATGAATATGAATATAATTAATGAAATATTACTATATAAATGATACTAATTTGAGTGATAAATTTATATATTTAGTTATTTCGGGTGAAAGCGGGTTCATCCATGAATGAATTTTTTTCATCCACATCCATATCCATATCCATTTAGATCGTCCATATCCACGAATAATCGGGTGGATCAGATGGATATCCACTGGATCGGGTATCCATTGCCATCCCTAGGTAGAAGTGTAGCATGAAGAGGTTTTATAGTATTGGTATTGTACAGTTGATGATGTGTTTGGTTGGGTGTGGTGTGACGTGTGCAGACGTGTATATATACTACATTAAATTATTAATTTGTATATATGCTGGTATTGAGAAGCTTTGACTGTTTGTCTTATGGGACTATGTAATTGAATAAATGATTTTGTAAAGGTAACGCTCAAAGCTTGGTTAACACACTGGAAAATGTTGGAAAATGTTGTGAATAGTGATTAGTTATTACATATAGTGTGACGATTATTAAAGTTTACAACACTTTTAAACGTATTAATTAAAGTCTTAAAGACGCTCATTAGAAAAAACCTCTAA
The DNA here is from genome assembly GCF_046630445.1 of Rutidosis leptorrhynchoides. NCBI lineage: Eukaryota > Viridiplantae > Streptophyta > Magnoliopsida > Asterales > Asteraceae > Rutidosis > Rutidosis leptorrhynchoides. The sequence continues at coordinate 132,330,154 of NC_092335.1, forward strand.
TAAATTGAGTTTAAGAGTAATAACGAACATAACAGTCTATATTGTTATCTCATTAATTCATCGCGTATAAAGGCGTGAATGGAAAGGAACAAAAACGTATTAGTGAAGGAGACGATTAGAGGAGTTTAATACGGAGGTTTGAAAAAATATGGCATATGAAAAGGCTATCTTAGCTTGTGTTTAGGTGTCACCTCTAGATTTTAAAGTGTTGATATACGGAGTAATCAAGAAAGAGACGTATTTAATTAATTTAGTGGCGTGTAATAAAGAATGGAGTGGAGTGGAAGTTGCTATATATCGCGTAAAGCCATGTTTAAATCCTTGGTTGCCAAGTTTGTGTTACTTGATCCATCTCAGTAAGCCAAATATCCATTATAAAACTTTTCAAAGAAAAGGTTACCACAATAACAATAATATTATAAGAAATAATTCCTGACCTTTAATTATTTTATGATATCTGTTGTTCGCTGTTCTTTTAAATACGTCTTACGGTTTATTTCTGAGTTTGTTTATAAAGGAAAGTAAAAGAAGAGAAAAGGATTAAAAGGAAATGAAATAGGATCTTTCTAATTTGAAATAAAAGTGAGAGATATTTTAGTTAATTTTTCTTTCATTATTTCTTTCTAAATTTTAGAAAGAAATAATGCAAAAAAAATTAACTAAAATTTCTATCACTTTTTTTTTTTCTTTACTCTTCAAAATAAGAATATTGTTCTTTTTTTTTCACCATTTACTTTACTTTCTCTTCAAAATTAAAGAAGCAGACACATCACTTCTTTCTTGTTTAGGCTTTGCAGTTTATGAAGATACGATTCACATAATAAAAACGATTCACAAAGACAATACTTGAGACTTGATTAGATCCACAAGCTGAACAATACAATATCGGATTCAAATACAAACAAAGCCTCTCAACAGTAACGCTACAAGATTAATAGTAGAAAACTATAATATTCGAATATTTCTAACAATAACTCGATCAACCATGGCATTGGATTATAACAAGAACACGGAAGAAAGAATATGATCGAGATGAGAAAAACTGAGCATGTGAAGATAGTTTTGTATATGATTAATTAAAAATATAGAACTTTAGTCACATTACCTTTGCATAAAGGCCTTTCTTAACTTTCAATCTTCTCCGAATCTCCACATGAACATAACCATCAACAATGCAGGATGATCAGCAACTCTTCAACATGACTGCTACACTGCGTTTCATCAACTCAACATCATCCTGCATAAGTTTAGGTTGTGTTTGGACGAAATTAGTTGAGCTTATGTTTGAAACTGTAGAGTTTATTATTTTTATAAGTATTTGGTAAACTAATTTGAGCTTTCGTAAATTAATTGAAAGAACAATATTAATATTAGTGAGGAGTTTTGACCTGGAGTTTATTTTTATCATAAGCTAGTAGAGAGGAGTTTATTTTTTAGAAATTTATTATTTTCATAACTTCTACATTTTATGTCTACCAAACGAAGCTTAGACTTAGAGCTTATTAAATTATAAATTCAAGCTCCTATAAACTTCCATAAACTCACACAAGCTCGCTCTCCAAACACACCTGTAACTCATTAATTAATAGCAAAACCAACAAATATATATCCAGATTATAAACCGGAACATAATTCCATTTCAACACTGCGACTCTTAATACTTAATTAATAATAAATAATTAAAATACTAAGGATAAGAAAAGTACTTTTATTTGGATTATCAATTACCAAATTAATTGTGAAACTCAAATCAATGGTTATTGAAAAGAAACACAAATATGACAAGATATCCAAATCAATAATTGAAATCAAAGTATAAACTCATCTAAAGTTTAATATATAACGTTCATTTAAATGTCACTTACTTTATTCTTCATCAACAAAATCTCTTCCTTTTCCACTATAACCTACTCGGATTGATTAAAATACAAAGCGGACACTAGACGTTGAAAATCTCAAAATAATAATGTGGACACTTGATGCGAGACGAAAGAAGTAACTGCTAACTTAACACGGTACTCAAAATTTATATTTTTAGTTTCATATCAGCAAATATTAATATTAATGTGTCGACATATTATGATTCAATTAGAGTCAACTGTCACCAACGATCGAAACATTTTTAACTATATATAATTTTATTATGTTAATCTATTATGTTATTTATTACTCGTACAATTATTAACATCTTACAGTTGTCTCAAATATATTTGGTGTTATCAGAGTATTAGAGATATACTTAGGGGTCAAATAATTGTTATACTTGGAAAGCAAGTTATGAGTAATATTGTATAGATATTGTTTCTAAATTGTTGTAATGTAGCTTTCTCTGCAATTCATGTATGTATTATAAATATCAATGAAATAATTTCCACACTGTGTGAAGAATTATTTTCTAATATTGTATATCAGCCCAATCGACTCCAACCACTTTAAAAACTATTTTCTTCTTAGTAATTCTTCTTTCTTAACTTCTTAAACTTTTCTAATTACATATGGACTGTCATTAAGGTGTATAAAAAACTTATACAATTTCATAACCGTAACTTTTAATTACATTAATAATCGCTATGTATAAGACTTTATGCACCATAACGACAACCCCACTAAAAAAAAATTCATTTAAATTTATATTATTTTATAGTAAAACGGAATTTAAATTAAAATAGATCCAAAGATCTAAGTTGTTACAAAGTGATTCAAACCCTAACTATTCAAATTAAATAGAAATGAAATGATCAAATTTACAATTTTAGTGATGTAGACCCTGATCTCACTATGTATATATATATATATATATATATATATATATATATATATATATATGTATATATATATATATATATATGTATATATATATATATATATATATATGTATATATATATATATATATATATATATATATATATAAAAGTTATCGGATAGTTTGCAATCGATCAGGAGCAAACTGATTTCGAAAAAATTCAGCCAGGGAAGAGAGTACTCCAATGCCTTTTGCAATGGCCAAAACTTTGTGGACGTGTTTACGGGAAGAAAAAGAATGCCATATTTAAAAACTGATTCATCAAAGATAAACTTGGAGAGAATGGGCAAATGCCTGATTGGGGGAAGTTAAAAACTTTGAGGCACTTCAGAATTTCTGAACCATTTGTAATATAGAGGGCTTCGAAGATTGCATCATAACTTATCTCAGAGGAGTTTCCATTCTTATGGAATGGTCTAACAAAGAGGCGGCTCTTAATGTGTATCAAAATTGTTGATAATGCTAAAAACGAACATATATTTCATAGCATTATCCCTCAAGAAAGACAAGCTTTTAGTTGCAATTGTTCTATTTACAAGTGATAATCGTTTAAATAATAAAAGGTAAAGACAAAAGACAGATTCGACGAATTGAAGATGCAAATGACCAAAAAGCTAAAAAGTACAAAGTACAATCCAAGTGGTTCAAATTATTGATGAGAAACGTTTAAAAATTACAAGAGTACAAGCCGTGAAACACAAAGTACAAGATATTAAATCGTACGAAAAGGCGTTCAAAAATCCGGAACCGAGACATGAACCAACTTTCAGCGCGCGACGCAATGGACCAAAAATTACAAGTCAACTATGCACAAGAATATAATATAATATATAATTAATTATATATATTATTAAATATTATAATTATACGCAGCCCACGTTTTGAATTTAATCTATGAGCTGAATTCCAGTCCTCCGCACTCACAGAGATTTGATGAAGAAAATCTCCGCACTCGCGGAGCTCAACAGTGAAACGTGGGCCTATAAAAGGCCGCGCATTCTGATCGATTTCAACATCTTTTTCTTTTCCTTTCTCATATCATATACGATATATATTTATATTTATATTTTATAATTTTAATTTTAATTTAAGTTTAATAATAATAAGGTTATAGTGGCGAATGTTTTAAGTTTGTAAGTCGAAATTCTGTCCGTGTAACGCTACGCTATTAATACTCATTGTAAGTTATGTTCAACCTTTTTAAATTAATGTCTCATAGCTAAGTTATTATTATGCTTATTTAAGCCGAAATAATCGTGATGTTGGGCTAAATATTAAAGACGGGGTAATTGGGCGTTGGACCATAATTGGGGTTTGGACAAAAGAACGACACTTGTAGAAATTGGACTATGGACTATTAATGGGCTTTATATTTGTTCAACTGAATGATAGTTCGTTAATTTAATATAAAGATTTACAATTGGACGTAATTATAAATAACCACATACACTCGATCGGACATGATGGGCGGGATATTTATAAGTACTAATAATCGTTCATTTGACCGGACACGGGAATGGATTAATAGTCAATGGACTCATTAAAACAGGGGTGGATTACATGCAAGGACACTTGGTGTAAATGATAATAAAGTATTAAAACCTTATTACAGTTTAAGTCCCCAATTAGTTGGAATATTTGACTTCGGATATAAGGATAATTTGACGAGGACACTCGCACTTTATATTTATGACTGATGGACTGTTATGGACAAAAACCAGATGGACATATCGAATAATCCAGGACAAAGGACAATTAACCCATGGTAATAAATTAAAATCAACGCATCAAACATCATGATTACGGAAGTTTAAATAAGCATAATTTCTTTATTTTATATCTCATCGCACTTTTATTTACTGTCATTTTATTTATTGCACTTTTAATTATCGTTCTTTTAATTATCGCAATTTTATTTTACCGTCATTTTATTTATCGCACTTTAATTTATCGCACTTTAATTTATCGCACTTTAATTATTGTCATTTACTTTACGATTTAAATTAAGTTATATTTATTTTTAATATTTTACATTAGGTTTTAATTGTGATTTAAGACATAAAATCGATAAACCGGTCATTAAACGGTAAAAATCCCCCTTAATAATAATAATAATACTACTTATATATATATATATATATATATATATATATATATATATATATATATATATATATATATATATATATATATACACAAATATAGTTTAAAAATATAGCGTTAAACTTGGCTAGCTCCCTGTGGAACGAACCGGACTTACTAAAAACTACACTACTGTACGATTAGGTACACTTCCTATAAAGTGTTGTAGCAAAGTTTAGGTATATCCACTCTATAAATAAATAAATAACTTGTGTAAAATTGTATCGCATTTAATAGTATGTCGCAACAAAAATATAACTATTTTGTACCCCTCTGCTTTAACATCAAGTATTTTTGGCGCCGCTGTCGGGGATCACCGAAGCGAAACGCTATAAAAAAAGATTTTTATTACGTTTTAATTTCTTTTTATAAAGATACGTTTTATATAATACAATCAAAAATATAAAATCAAGAAAAAGAAAAATATATATCTATATTTTTAAGTTTAGTTAAATTTAAAAAGTTTATATTTCTTTTTATTGTGAAAAGTTATAAAAACTAATAAGTAAATTTTTCTTATTTATAAGTTTTATATAAATATTTTTTTAAAAAAAATTTAAAACATAAAAAAAAGAGTAAAACGAAAATATATATTTTATAAAGTATAAAAGTATTTTTTTTAGATCTTAAAAATATAAGTATATTTAAATTACTTATTTTAAATTTTGTAAAATTATAAAGTAAAAATTAAAAAATTAAATAAATAAATAAAATTAAAACTGAACCTGCGATTTCTGGCCTGCATCTCTTCTGAACCTGCATACTCCGCACTCGCGGAGCTCCTAGGCAGAAAAATCCGAACTCGCGGAGCCTATTCTGACACGCCAGATTTCAACATCATACAGCATTAATTACGGAGTATTATTAATTATTATTATTATTAATCAACCCTAATTAGGGTTTAATTATTTAATTAGTTTTTAATATTTGTTTTAGTTTTATTATTTAATTTATAATATTAAGTATTAATTAGTTTTATTACTTATAAAATTAATACTTTTATAAAATAATAATATAAAAATAATTTTTTTGTTAAATTGAATTTTTATAACTTTAAGCCTATTTTTATATTGTGTATATTTTTAATCGTTTAATCGTAATTTATATATTTATCATTCATAACTAGTTCAATAGAAGCATTGGCAGACTTAGGTGCTAGTATAAATTTAATGCCATATTCACTATACACTAAACTAGACCTTGGAGAATTGAAACCAACACGAATAAGCATACAACTAGCAGATCGATCAGTAAAATATCCTAGAGGGATAATGGAGAACATGCTAGTTAAAGTTGGTACTTTAGTATTTTTAGTAGATTTTGTTATTCTGGACATGGAAGAAGATTCTCGAGTTCCTCTTATATTAGGAAGACCATTCTTAAACACGGCTAAAGCAATAATAGACGTGTTCGGTAAGAAATTGACCCTAAGTATAGAGGACGAGAGTGTTACCTTTTCTGTTGATAGAGCCATGCAACAACCGCAATCTGCAGATGATACATGTTATTATATTCAAACTATAGATTCACATGCAGAATTGTTAGAAGAATTTTCAGAATTACAAGGAACAGGAGAATGTTCTTTAGGGGAAGGAACTAAACCAATTGATGAAGCTGAAATGTTAGCCGCACTCATGGCTAATGGATATGAACCAACAACAGAAGAAATTCAAATGTTAAAAGAAGAAGACAAATATCGATACAAATTATTGATAGAAGAACCACCGACATTAGAATTAAAGCCACTTCCAACCCATTTGGAATACGCTTATTTACATGGTGAATCTGAATTACCTGTAATAATATCGTCTTCTCTTTCGGAAAATGAAAAATCTCAACTCATTTCTGTGCTAAAAGCTCATAAACCAGCTATTGCATGGAAGATTCATGATATTAAAGGTGTAAGTCCTTTGTATTGCACACATAAAATCCTTATGGAAGAAGGTCATAAAACGTATGTGCAACGCCAACGAAGACTAAATCCTAATATGCAAGATGTTGTTAAGAAAGAAATTATTAAACTGCTAGATGCAGGTTTAATTTATCCAATCTCTGATAGTCCATGGGTAAGCCCCGTTCAATGCGTACCTAAGAAGGGTGGCATGACTGTCATCACAAATGAAAAAAAATGAACTTATTCCTACTAGGACTGTAACAGGATGGCGTGTTTGTATTGATTATAGAAAATTAAATGACGCCACCAGAAAAGATCACTTTCTCTTACCTTTCATTGATCAAATGTTGGAAAGATTAGCTGGGAATAGTTACTATTGTTTTCTTGATGGTTTTTCCGGATATTTTCAAATTCCAATAGCATCCGAGGATCAAGAGAAAACCACGTTCACGTGCCCTTATGGTACTTTTGCTTATAAACGCATGCCATTTGGACTTTGCAAAGCCCCTGCAACCTTTCAAAGGTGTATGATGGCAATTTTTCACGACATGATAGAAGAATGCATGGAAGTTTTCATGGATGACTTTTCAGTCTCCGGTGATACTTTTGAAACATGTTTAGTTAATCTTGAACGAATGCTTATTAGATGCGAACAATCAAATCTAGTACTTAATTGGGAGAAATGCCATTTCATGGTTAAAGAAGGCATCGTTCTTGGTCACAAAATTTCAAAGGAAGGAATTGAAGTGGATAGAGCTAAAGTAGATATAATTGTTAAACTTCCACATTCCACCAATGTTAGAGGAGTTAGGAGTTTTTTAGGGCATGCCGGTTTTTACCGACGTTTCATAAAAGATTTTTCTAAAATTGTCACTCCTATGAATAAACTCCTAGAAAAGGATGCTCCATTCATCTTTTCAGATGAATGCATCAAATCTTTTAATATTCTTAAAGAAAAACTCACTAATGCGTCGATCATGATAACTCCAAATTGGAATCTACCATTTGAACTCATGTGCGATGCAAGTGATTTTGCAATGGGAGCCGTTTTAGAACAAAGGATTAAAAAACGATTTCAACCTATTTATTACGCTAGTAAGACGTTACAAGGAGCACAAAAGAATTACATAACTACTGAAAAAGAACTCCTTGCTATTGTCTTTGCTTTTGACAAATTTCGTTCATATCTCGTTCTAGTAAAAACGGTGGTCTATACCGACCATTCTGCTCTTAGATACCTATTTTCAAAATAAGATACCAAACCATGATTAATTCGTTGGATCTTACTCTTACAAGAGTTCGATATTGAAATCCGAGACAAAAAGGGAGCAGAAAATCTCGCCGCTGATCATCTTTCTCGTCTTGAAAATCCCGAATTAGAAGTTCTAAATGAATCAGCCATACAAGATAACTTTCCTGAAAAATATCTATTGAAGATCGATTATAATGAAATTCCATGGTTTGCAGACTATGCAAACTACTTAGTATGTGGATTCCTTGAAAAAGGGTTGTCGTACCAAAAACGAAAGAAATTCTTTAGTGATATAAAACACTATTTTTGGGAAGATCCACATTTGTTTAAAAGTTGTCCCGATGGAATAATACGCCGATGTGTATTTGGGGATGAAGCCAGTCAAATCTTAAACCATTGTCACATAGGACCAACAGGAGGGCATTATGGGCCTCAACTTACAGCAAGAAAAGTTTACGACGCTGGATTCTATTGGTCTACAATTTTCAAAGACGCACACCTTCTCTGTAAATCCTGTGATGCTTGTCAAAGGGCCGGAAAAATAAGTCAACGTGATGAAATGCCACAAAATGTCATTCAAGTATGTAAAGTATTTGACGTTTGGGGTATTGACTTTATGGGTCCATTTCCAAAATCTCATAATAGTCTCTACATTCTCGTTGCCATTGATTATGTATCTAAATGGGCAAAAGCACAAGCTCTCCCAACTAATGATGCACGAGTTGTAGTCAACTTCTTAAAACGTCTTTTTGCAAGGTTCGGAACACCGAAAGCTTTAATAAGTGATCGGGGTACTCTTTTTTGTAATAATCAACTAGAGAAAGTTCTTAAAAGATATGAAGTAACTCTCAAAATCTCAACCGCTTATCATCCACAAACAAGTGGACAAGTTGAAAATACCAACCGAGCTTTAAAACGTATTCTAGAGAAAACCGTAGGATCAAATCCGAAGGAATGGCCCATAAAATTGGAGGATGCACTCTGGGCTTTTTGAACAGCCTACAAAACTCCAATTAGAACCACACCTTTTAAAATCGTTTATGGAAAAGCATGTTGTAGTGACCCGAACTTTTCCATGTTTATATATATAGATTAAATGAAATTGTTATTTACATGATTAAGTGTTTCCAACATGTTAAGCAATCAAACTTGTTAAGACTTTATTAATTGAAATAGGTTTCATATAGACAATTGACCACCCAAGTTGACCGGTGATTCACGAACGTTAAAACTTGTAAAAACTATATGATGACATATATATGGTTATATATATAGTTAACATGATTTTATTATAAGTATGTATCTCATTAGGTATTTTAACAATGAGTTATATACATAAAAAATGAGACTATTAATTTAAGAAACTCGAAAACGATATATATATATAACGATTATCGTTATAACAACGTCTTACTAGGTACATATGAATCATATTAAGATATTTATACACTTGGTTAATTATGTTAAATGATAAGTAAATATATTATTAAGTGTATTAACAATGAAATACATATGTAAAAATAAGACTACTAACTTAATGATTTCGAAACGAGACATATATGTAACGATTATCGTTGTAACGACATTTAACTGTATATATATATCATACTAAGATATATTATATATCATAATATCATGATAATATAACAATTTAACATCTCATTTGTTATAATAAACAATGGGTTAACAACATTCAACAAGATCGTTAACCTAAAGGTTTCAAAACAACATTTACATGTAACGACTAACGATGACTTAACGACTCAGTTAAAATGTATATACATGTAGTATTTTAATATGTATTCATACACTTGTGAAAGACTTCAAGACACTTATCAAAATACTTCTACTTAACAAAAATGCTTACAATTACATCCTCGTTCAGTTTCATCAACAATTCTACTCGTATGCACCCGTATTCGTACTCGTACAATACACAGCTTTTAGATGTATGTACTATTGGTATATACACTCCAATGATCAGCTCTTAGCAGCCCATGTGAGTCACCTAACACATGTGGGAACCATCATTTGGCAACTAGCATGAAATATCTCATAAAATTACAAAAATATGAGTAATCATTCATGACTTATTTACATGAAAACAAAATTACATATCCTTTATATCTAATCCATACACCAACGACCAAAAACACCTACAAACACTTTCATTCTTCAATTTTCTTCATCTAATTGATCTCTCTCAAGTTCTATCTTCAAGTTCTAAGTGTTCTTCATAAATTGCAAAAGTTCTAGTTTCATAAAATCAAGAATACTTCCAAGATTGCAAGTTTACTTCCAAGTTTTCTAAATCCATTCCAAGTAATCATCCAAGATCAAGAAACCTTTGTTACTTACAGTAGGTTATCTTTCTAATACAAGGTAATAATCATATTCAAACTTTAATTCAATTTCTATAACTATAACAATCTTATTTCGAGTGGAAATCTTACTTGAAATTGTTTTCGTGTCATGATTCTGCTTCAAGAACTTTCAAGCCATCCAAGGATCCTTTGAAGCTAGATCTATTTTTCTCATTTCCAGTAGATTTATCCAAGGAACTTGAGGTAGTAATGATGTTCATAACATCATTCAATTCATACATATAAAGCTATCTTATTCGAAGGTTTTAAACTTGTAATCACTAGAACATAGTTTAGTTAATTCTAAACTTGTTCGCAAATAAAAGTTAATCCTTCTAACTTGACTTTTAAAATCAACTAAACACATGTTCTATATCTATATGATATGCTAACTTAATGATTTAAAACATGGAAACACGAAAAACACCGTAAAACCGGATTTACGCCGTCGTAGTAACACCGCGGGCTGTTTTGGGTTAGTTAATTAAAAACTATGATAAACTTTGATTTAAAAGTTTTTATTCTGAGAAAATAATTTTTATTATGAACATGAAACTATATCCAAAAATTATGGTTAAACTCAAAGTGGAAGTATGTTTTCTAAAATGGTCATCTAGACGTCGTTCTTTCGACTGAAATGACTACCTTTACAAAAACAACTTGTAACTTATTTTTCCGACTATAAACCTATACTTTTTCTGTTTAGATTCATAAAATAGAGTTCAATATGAAACCATAGCAATTTGATTCACTCAAAACGGATTTAAAATGAAGAAGTTATGGGTAAAACAAGATTGGATAATTTTTCTCATTTTAGCTACGTGAAAATTGGTAACAAATCTATTCCAACCATAACTTAATCAACTTGTATTGTATATTATGTAATCTTGAGATACCATAGACACGTATACAATGTTTCGACCTATCATGTCGACACATCTATATATATTTCGGAACAACCATAGACACTCTATATGTGAATGTTGGAGTTAGCTATACAGGGTTGAGGTTGATTCCAAAATATATATAGTTTGAGTTGTGATCAATACTGAGATACGTATACACTGGGTCGTGGATTGATTCAAGATAATATTTATCGATTTATTTCTGTACATCTAACTGTGGACAACTAGTTGTAGGTTACTAACGAGGACAGCTGACTTAATAAACTTAAAACATCAAAATATATTAAAAGTGTTGTAAATATATTTTGAACATACTTTGATATATATGTATATATTGTTATAGGTTCGTGAATCAACCAGTGGCCAAGCTTACTTCCCGACGAAGTAAAAATCTGTGAAAGTGAGTTATAGTCCCACTTTTAAAATCTAATATTTTTGGGATGAGAATACATGCAGGTTTTATAAATGATTTACAAAATAGACACAAGTACGTGAAACTACATTATATGGTTGAATTATCGAAATCGAATATGCCCCTTTTTATTAAGTCTGGTAATCTAAGAATTAGGAAACAGACACCCTAATTGACGCGAATCCTAAAGATAGATCTATTGGGCCTAACAAACCCCATCCAAAGTACCGGATGCTTTAGTACTTCGAAATTTATATCATGTCCGAAGGAGGATCCCGGAATGATGGGGATATTCTTATATATGCATCTTGTTAATGTCGATTACCAGGTGTTCACCATATGAATGATTTTTATCTCTATGTATGGGATGTGTATTGAAATATGAAATCTTGTGGTCTATTATTATGATTTGATATATATAGGTTAAACCTATAACTCACCAACATTTTTGTTGACATTTTAAGCATGTTTATTATCAGGTGATTATTAAGAGCTTCCGCTGTTGCATACTTAAATAAGGACGAGATTTGGAGTCCATGCTTGTATGATATTGTGTAAAAACTGCATTCAAGAAACTTATTTTGTTGTAACATATTTGTATTGTAAACCATTATGTAATGGTCGTGTGTAAACAGGATATTTTAGATTATCATTATTTGATAATCTACGTAAAGCTTTTTAAACCTTTATTGATGAAATAAAGGTTATGGTTTGTTTTAAAATGAATGCAGTCTTTGAAAAACGTCTCATATAGAGGTCAAAACCTCGCAACGAAATCAATTAATATGGAACGTTTTTAATCAATAAGAACGGGACATTTCAGTTGGTATCCGAGCGTTGGTCTTAGAGAACCAGAATTTTTCATTAGTGTGTCTTATCGAGTTTGTTAGGATGCATTAGTGAGTCTGGACTTCGACCGTGTTTACTTGAAAAATGATTGCTTAACAAATTTTGTTGGAAACTATATATTATTAACATGTAAATATTATGTGATATATTAATCTCTTAACGTGTTTGATATTATGTGATAGATGTCTACCTCTAGAACAAGTCCCATTGACTCACCTAATAATAATGAAGAGTCAAATGTAAATTGGAATAATTCGTGGACTGATTCACAAGTTCCCGAAGAGGAACCGGAAGAAGAGTCGGAACCGGAAGAAGAATCGGAACCGGAAGAAGAATCGGAACCGGAAGAAGAAATAGAACCAGTGGGGGAAATAATAAAACGGTTAAGTAGAAGAAAATCCTCAACCAACCGACCAAAGTTAATTTTGGTCAATGGTGTTTCCGCCAAGGAAGCAAAGTATTGGGAGGATTACCAATTCTCCGATGAATCGGATCCCGACAAGGAATCCGATGATGTTATAGAAATTACCCCAACACAATTTAATAAGGCAAAAGAGAACAATAAGGGAAAGGGCATAAAAATAGAGAAATATAATTCCAACCCCGATGAACTTTATATGTATCGTCAACCCCCGAAGCCCTTAAGTTGTAACAATGACCCGGGAACCTCTAAACCACCAGGTTTTTCTAAACCGTTGTGGAAAACGACAGCTCGTATTAGGGGAACATCATATATCCCTAGAAACTTGGCAAAACGAACCAAAACCGAAGAAGAAGAAACGAGCGAGTCGGAATAAGATAGTTGTATTCGTGTGGTGTAATATATGTAATATAGTGTGCTTATGCTTTATGATATATGTAAAAATTACTTGTATTAATAAGTATTTTTTTTATGAATCTAACTCTTGTCTATTTTACAGTATAAAAACACAAAATGGATAGACAACCCAATATTTTAAGAGACCTACCCGGAGACATGATTGATGAAATCTTGTCTAGAGTCAGTCAGAATTCTTCAGCACAACTATTTACGGCGAAATCAGTTTGTAAGACATTCGAAGAACGTTCCAAGAATGTCTTGGTTTATAAGAGACTTTCGTTTGAAAGATGGGGGATATCACATTGGGAAACCCATAAGTTACGATGTGTTTACTTTGACGCATATATTGCGGGGAACCCAAATGCTATTTTACGCAATGGGTTAAGAAATTATTTTGACTCAATATATCCGAATATTGGACTTCGTGATTTAGAAAAAGCGGCTAACATGCAACATAAAGAAGCATGTTATGCTTACGGATTAGTAATGTTCGCTTCTCACCAAAGTGAGAACAAGAACATCGGGCTACAACTATTAAACAAAACGTTCCCACAAGTGACGGAGTCGGTAATTGGGGTAAGAAATGAGGTTTTTAGATTGTTACGGGACTGTTGGACATTACGTAACCCTCGTCCCTTTGACGACGTTACAACACGCTGTCTTATCAACGGCCATAACGGTTATGTTCCACAAGACCAAGGATGGGAAGTAGTCCTAGTAAAACCAGAATGCATGACTTGTTTCTGGACGTATGAATTACGTGTCTTTATTGCCTTTGCTGAACAACTTGTGTACTAGCTAGAATTATCTTCACAACTATCTTGTATCAAAGTTATTGTGTGCTATATTTCATGTTTTATGTAAAATAAGCGGTATTGTAAGTTTGTAAAATATTGTATAAAAGTTTGAACACGAAATATTATTATAATCAGTTTTTCATATAGAATTGTAGTAGTTGAATTGTATATTAGCTACTAAGTATGAACTTAACGGGTAGGTACTACCCGAATTTAAACTTATAAAACGCTAATATGAAGAAAAAGCTTTTACAAATGAGTTCATATTATGCTACGAAATACTACTAACTACTCTTAATATTCTGTATGATTAACTTGTTCCATTTGACTATTGTGAAGGAAATGGCACCGACTACTCGACACACCGTGAATATGAATGAAGAGGAATTCCGTACTTTTCTAGCTTCAAACATAGCCGCAGTACAGGCTGCGCTACATACCAACAATAACCTTGGATCTAGCAGTACAGGAAATCGTGTAGGATGCACCTACAAAGAATTCACTGCCTGCAAACCTTTGGAATTTGATGGAACCGAAGGACCGATCGGATTGAAACGGTGGACCGAGAAGGTCGAATCGGTGTTTGCCATAAGTAAGTGTACTGAAGAGGACAAAGTGAAATACGCTACGCATACCTTCACAGGTTCTGCGTTAACATGGTGGAATACCTATCTAGAGCAAGTGGGACAAGATGATGCGTATGCACTACCGTGGTCAGCATTCAAGCACTTGATGAACGAGAAGTACCGTCCCAGAACCGAGGTCAATAAGCTCAAGACAGAACTTAGAGGGTTACGAACCCAAGGATTTGATATTACCACGTACGAAAGACGATTCACAGAATTGTGCCTATTGTGTCCGGGAGCGTTCGAAGATGAGGAAGAGAAGATCGACGCGTTTGTGAAAGGATTACCGGAAAGAATCCAAAAAGATATAAGTTCACACGAGCCCTCCTCCATACAACAGGCATGTAGAATGGCTCACAAACTAGTGAACCAGATTGAGGAAAGAATTAAAGAACAGACGGTTGAAGAGGCCAATGTGAAGCAAGTCAAAAGAAAGTGGGAGGAAAACGGTGATAAGAATCACCAATACAACAACAACAGCAATTACAATAATAATCGCAACAATTATCCCAACAATCGCAACATCAATCGCAACTACAACAAACGGCCCAACAACAACAACAACAACAACAACAACAGCAACTACAATAATCATCTCAATAACAATAACAACCGCAACAACAACAACAATCAGAAGCAGCTATGCCAAAGGTGTGAAAAGTATCACTCGGGGTTCTGCACCAAATTTTGCAACAAGTGTAAAAGAAATGGTCATAGCGCGGCGAAGTGTGAGGTCTACGGACCAGGGGTTAACAGAACGAAAGGAACAAATGGTATCGGAACGAGTAATGGCGGAGCAAGTAGTGTCGGAGCAAGTTATGCCAATATAGTTTGTTATAAATGTGGAAAACCGGGCCACATTATTAGAAATTGCCCGAACCAGGAGAACACGAATGGACAAAGCCGCGGAAGAGTTTTCAATATTAATGCGGCAGAGGCACAGGAAGACCCGGAGCTTGTTACGGGTACGTTTCTTATTGACAATAAATCTGCTTACGTTTTATTTGATTCGGGTGCGGATAG
The DNA here is from genome assembly GCF_046630445.1 of Rutidosis leptorrhynchoides. Taxonomy (NCBI): domain Eukaryota; kingdom Viridiplantae; phylum Streptophyta; class Magnoliopsida; order Asterales; family Asteraceae; genus Rutidosis; species Rutidosis leptorrhynchoides. Next base: position 132,346,041 of record NC_092335.1, read on the forward strand.
AAGCTATATGAGTAGAGATTTTTGTGCTAAATTAAGTTGTCCATTGACGCCGTTGGATAGTAAATTTTTACTCGAATTAGCAAACGGTAAATTAATTTCAGCAGATAATATATGCCGGAATCGAGAAATTAAACTGGGTAGCGAAATATTTAAGATTAATTTGATACCAGTAGAGTTAGGGAGTTTTGATGTAATAGTTGGCATGGACTGGCTGAAGAAGGTGAAAGCAGAGATCGTATGTTATAAAAATGCAATTCGCATTGTACGAGAAGAAGGAGAACCCATAATGGTGTACGGAGAAAAGGGCAACACGAAGCTACATCTTATTAGTAATTTGAAGGCACAAAAACTAATAAGAAAAGGTTTCTATGCTGTTCTAGCACACGTCGAGAAAGTACAAACTGAAGAAAAGAGCATCAATGATGTTCCCATTGCAAAAGAATTTCTCGATGTATTTCCGAAAGAATTACCGGGATTACCCCCACATCGATCCATTGAATTTCAAATAGATCTTGTACCAAGAGCTGCACCAATAGCTCGTGCTCCTTACAGACTCGCACCCAGTGAGATGAAAGAACTGCAAAGCCAACTGCAAGAACTATTAGAACGTGGTTTCATTCGACCAAGCACATCACCATGGGGAGCTCCTGTTTTGTTTGTCAAGAAGAAGGATGGTACATTTAGGTTGTGTATTGACTACAGAGAGTTGAACAAATTTACCATCAAAAACCGTTATCCACTGCCGAGAATTGACGACTTATTTGATCAACTACAAGGCTCGTCGGTTTATTTGAAGATCGATTTACGTTCTGGATATCATCAAATGCGAGTAAAGGAGGATGATATTCCAAAAACTGCTTTTAGGACGCGTTATGGTCATTACGAGTTTATGGTTATGCCGTTTGGATTGACTAACGCACCAGCTGTGTTCATGGACCTTATGAACCGAGTGTGTGGGCCATATCTTGACAAGTTTGTCATTGTTTTCATCGATGACATACTTATTTACTCAAAGAATGATCAAGAGCACGAAGAACATTTGAGAAAAGTGCTAGAAGTATTGAGGAAAGAAAAACTGTACGCTAAGTTTTCAAAGTGTGCATTTTGGTTGGAAGTAGTTCAATTCCTCGGTCACATAGTGAACAAAGAAGGTATCCAGGTGGACCTGGCAAAGATCGAAACCGTTGAAAAGTGGGAAACCCCAAAAACTCCGAAGCATATACGTCAATTTTTAGGATTGGCTGGTTACTACAGAAGATTCATCCAAGATTTCTCCAAAATAGCAAAACCCTTGACTGCATTAACGTATAAAGGGAAGAAATTTGAATGGAAGGATGAACAAGAGAAGGCGTTTCAATTATTGAAGAAAAAGCTAACTACGGCACCTATATTGTCATTGCCTGAAGGGAATGATGATTTTGTGATTTATTGTGACGCATCAAAGCAAGGTCTCGGTTGTGTATGCAACGGACGAAGGTGATTGCTTATGCGTCTAGATAATTGAAGATTCACTAGAAAAATTATACGACGCATGATTTGGAATTAGGCGAGGTTGTTTTTGCATTAAAGACTTGGAGGCACTACTTATATGGGGTCAAAAGTATTATATATACCGACCACAAAAGTCTTCAACACATATTTAATCAGAAACAACTGAATATGAGGCAGCGTAGGTGGATTGAATTGTTGAATGATTACGACTTTGAGATTCGTTACCACCCGGGGAAGGCAAATGTGGTAGCCGACGCCTTGAGCAGAACGGACAGAGAACCCATTCGAGTAAAATCTATGAATATAATGATTCATAATAACCTTACTACTCAAATAAAGGAGGCGCAACAAGGAGTTTTAAAAGAGGGAAATTTAAAGGATGAAATACCCAAAGGATTGGAGAAGCATCTTAATATTTGGGAAGATGGAACTCGGTATAGGGCTGAAAGGATTTGGGTACCAAAATTTGGAGATATGAGAGAAATGGTACTTAGAGAAGCTCATAAAACCAGATACTCAATACATCCTGGAACGGGGAAGATGTACAAGGATCTTAAGAAACATTTTTGGTGGCCAGGTATGAAAGCCGATATTGCTAAATATGTAGGAGAATTTTTGACATGTTCTAAGGTCAAAGCTGAACATCAGAAACCATCAGGTCTACTACAACAACCTGAAATCCCGGAATGGAAATGGGAAAACATTACCATGGATTTCATTACTAAATTGCCTAGGACTGCAAGTGGTTATGATACTATTTGGGTAATAGTTGATCGTCTCACCAAGTCAGCACACTTCCTGCCAATAAGAGAAGATGACAAGATGGAGAAGTTAGCACGACTATATTTGAAAGAAGTCGTCTCCAGACATGGAATACCAATCTCTATTATCTCTGATAGGGATGGCAGATTTATTTCAAGATTCTGGCAGACATTACAGCAAGCATTGGGAACTCGTCTAGACATGAGTACTGCCTATCATCTACAAACTGATGGGCAGAGCGAAAGGACAATACAAACACTTGAAGACTTGCTACGAGCATGTGTTATTGATTTCGGAAACAGTTGGGATCGACATCTACCGTTAGCAGAATTTTCCTACAACAACAGCTACCATTCAAGCATTGAGATGGCGCCGTTTGAAGCACTTTTTGGTAGAAAGTGCAGGTCTCCAATTTGTTGGAGTGAAGTGGGGGATAGACAGATTACGGGTCCGGAGATAATACAAGAAACTACCGAGAAAATCATCCAAATTCAACAAAGATTGAAAACCGCCCAGAGTCGACAAAAGAGCTATGCAGACAGTAAAAGAAAAGATATAGAGTTTGAAATTGGAGAAATGGTCATGCTTAAGGTTTCACCTTGGAAAGCCGTAGTTCGATTTGGTAAACGGGGGAAACTAAATCCAAGGTACATTGGACCATTCAAGATTATAGATCGTGTCGGACCAGTAGCTTACCAACTGGAGCTACCTCAACAACTCACGACTGTACATAACACTTTTCATGTCTCAAATTTGAAGAAATATTTTGCTAAAGAAGATCTCACTATTCCGTTGGACGAAATCCAAATCAATGAAAAACTTCAATTCATTGAAGAACCCGTCGAAATAATGGATCGTGAGGTTAAGAGACTTAAACAAAATAAGATACCGATTGTTAAAGTTCGATGGAATGCTCGTAGAGGACTCGAGTTCACCTGGGAGCGTGAAGATCAGATGAAGAAGAAATACCCGCATTTATTTCCAGAAGATACGTCAACACCTCCAACTGCTTAAAATTTCGGGACGAAATTTATTTAACGGGTAGGTACTGTAGTGACCCGAACTTTTCCATGTTTATATATATATATATATATATATTAAATGAAATTGTTATTTACATGATTAAGTGTTTCCAACATGTTAAGCAATCAAACTTGTTAAGACTTTATTAATTGAAATAGGTTTCATATAGACAATTGACCACCCAAGTTGACCGGTGATTCACGAACGTTAAAACTTGTAAAAACTATACGATGACATATATATGGTTATATATATAGTTAACATTATTTTATTATAAGTATGTATCTCATTAGGTATTTTAACAATGAGTTATATACATAAAAAATGAGACTATTAATTTAAGAAACTCGAAAACGATATATATAACGATTATCGTTATAACAACGTCTTACTAGGTACATATGAATCATATTAAGATATTGATATACTTGGTTAATTATGTTAAATGATAAGTAAATATATTATTAAGTGTATTAACAATGAAATACATATGTAAAAATAAGACTACTAACTTAATGATTTCGAAACGAGACATATATGTAACGATTATCGTTGTAACGACATTTAACTGTATATATATCATACTAAGATATATTATATATCATAATATCATGATAATATAACAATTTAACATCTCATTTGTTATAATAAACAATGGGTTAACAACATTCAACAAGATCGTTAACCTAAAGGTTTCAAAACAACATTTACATGTAACGAATAACGATGACTTAACGACTCAGTTAAAATGTATATACATGTAGTGTTTTAATATGTATTCATACACTTTTTAAAGACTTCAATACACTTATCAAAATACTTCTACTTAACAAAAATGCTTACAATTACATCCTCGTTCAGTTTCATCAACAATTCTACTCGTATGCACCAGTATTCGTACTCGTACAATACACAGCTTTTAGATGTATTTACTATTGGTATATACACTCCAATGATCAACTCTTAGCAGCCCATGTGAGTCACCTAACACATGTGGGAACCATCATTTGGCAACTAGCATGAAATATCTCATAAAATTACAAAAATATGAGTAATCATTCATGACTTATTTACATGAAAACAAAATTACATATCCTTTATATCTAATCCATACACCAACGACCAAAAACACTTACAAACACTTTCATTCTTCAATTTTCTTCATCTAATTGATCTCTCTCAAGTTCTATCTTCAAGTTCTAAGTGTTCTTCATAAATTCCAAAAGTTCTAGTTTCATAAAATCAAGAATACTTCCAAGATTGCAAGTTTACTTCCAAGTTTTCTAAATCCATTCCAAGTAATCATCCAAGATCAAGAAACCTTTGTTACTTACAGTAGGTTATCTTTCTAATACAAGGTAATAATCATATTCAAACTTTAATTCAATTTCTATAACTATAACAATCTTATTTCGAGTGGAAATCTTACTTGAAATTGTTTTCGTGTCATGATTCTGCTTCAAGAACTTTCAAGCCATCCAAGGATCCTTTGAAGCTAGATCTATTTTTCTCATTTACAGTAGGTTTATCCAAGGAACTTGAGGTAGTAATGATGTTCATAACATCATTCAATTCATACATATAAAGCTATCTTATTAAAAGGTTTAAACTTGTAATCACTAGAACATAGTTTAGTTAATTCTAAACTTGTTCGCAAATAAAAGTTAATCCTTCTAACTTGACTTTTAAAATCAACTAAACACATGTTCTATATCTATATGATATGCTAACTTAATGATTTAAAATCTGGAAACACGAAAAACACTGTAAAATCGGATTTACGCCGTCGTAGTAACACCGCGGGCTGTTTTGGGTTAGTTAATTAAAAACTATGATAAACTTTGATTTAAAAGTTGTTATTCTGGGAAAATTATTTTTATTATGAACATGAAACTATATCCAAAAATTATGGTTAAACTCAAAGTGGAAGTATGTTTTCTAAAATGGTCATCTAGACGTCGTTCTTTCGACTGAAATGACTACCTTTACAAAAACGACTTGTAACTTATTTTTCCGACTAAAAACCTATACTTTTTCTGTTTAGATTCATAAAATAGAGTTCAATATGAAACCATAGCAATTTGATTCACTCAAAACGGATTTAAAATGAAGAAGTTATGGGTAAAACAAGATTGGATAATTTTTCTCATTTTAGCTACGTGAAAATTGGTAACAAATCTATTCCAACCATAACTTAATCAACTTGTATTGTATATTATGTAATCTTGAGATACCATAGACACGTATACAATGTTTCGACCTATCATGTCGACACATCTATATATATTTCGGAACAACCATAGACACTCTATATGTGAATGTTGGAGTTAGCTATACAGGGTTGAGGTTGATTCCAAAATATATATAGTTTGAGTTGTGATCAATACTGAGATACGTATACACTGGGTCGTGGATTGATTCAAGATAATATTTATCGATTTATTTTTGTACATCTAACTGTGGACAACTAGTTGTAGGTTACTAACGAGGACAGCTGACTTAATAAACTTAAAACATCAAAATATATTAAAAGTGTTGTAAATATATTTTGAACATACTTTGATATATATGTATATATTGTTATAGGTTCGTGAATCAACCAGTGGCCAAGTCTTACTTCCCGACGAAGTAAAAATCTGTGAAAGTGAGTTATAGTCCCACTTTTAAAATCTAATATTTTTGGGATGAGAATACATGCAGGTTTTATAAATGATTTACAAAATAGACACAAGTACGTGAAACTACATTCTATGGTTGAATTATCGAAATCGAGTATGCCCCTTTTTATTAAGTCTAGTAATCTAAGAATTAGGAAACAGACACCCTAATTGACGTGAATCCTAAAGATAGATCTATTGGGCCTAACAAACCCCATCCAAAGTACCGGATGCTTTAGTACTTCGAAATTTATATCATGTCCGAAGGAGGATCCCGGAATGATGGGGATATTCTTATATATGCATCTTGTTAATGTCGGTTACCAGGTGTTCACCATATGAATGATTTTTATCTCTATGTATGGGATGTGTATTGAAATATGAAATCTTGTGGTCTATTATTATGATTTGATATATATAGGTTAAACCTATAACTCACCAACATTTTTGTTGACGTTTTAAGCATGTTTATTATCAGGTGATTATTAAGAGCTTCCGCTGTCGCATACTTAAATAAGGACGAGATTTGGAGTCCATGCTTGTATGATATTGTGTAAAAACTGCATTCAAGAAACTTATTTTGTTGTAACATATTTGTATTGTAAACCATTATGTAATGGTCGTGTGTAAACAGGATATTTTAAATTATCATTATTTGATAATCTACGTAAAGCTTTTTAAACCTTTATTGATGAAATAAACGTTATGGTTTGTTTTAAAATGAATGCAGTCTTTGAAAAACGTCTCATATAAGGGTCAAAACCTCGCAACGAAATCAATTAATATGGAACGTTTTTAATCAATAAGAACGGGACATTTCACATGTCACCTTCCAGTAGAAATTGAGCACAAAGCATTTTGGGCTTTTGTGAGAACCCGTCCTTATCCTCCCGGACGAAGTCATTAACAGTTGGTCCCATTGCGATGATCGACTCCAAGTATGTCCTTAACATGAGCAAATGCACAGCGGAAGACTTAATTCGTACTTGAGAATAACATGCTTTAAAATGTCAACATAAAGTTGGTGAGATATATAGGTTTGATGCTAGCAGCGTTATAACTATGGACCACAAGATTTCATATATAAAAATATAATACACTCGCAAGTGTATAAAATCATTCTGCTTATGTTGAGGCCTCAGTAACCAACCTTAACAATAATATAATAAGTCATCTTCGCAAAGATGGATATGTACACTCGCAAGTGTATAAATAATGCTCGAAGTACTAAACATCCGCCCACTAGTTCTTATGTCTAGTGCAGCCTACTGGATGGGGGTGTTAAACCCGATAGATCTATCTTTAGGATTCGCGCTTACATGCTATTATAACATATAACTAAATTACCTAGCACATCAATCCGCAGAATATCATTTTTAATCACTTGTGTCCATAACGTAAATTATTTATAAAAAAAACAGCGCATGTATTCTCAGCCCAAAATATTTAAAGTTTAAAAGGGACTATATACTCACCATACTGTATTTTGTAGTAAAAATACATATAACATCATTTAACTTGTGCGAGGTTGGCCTCGGATTCACGAACCTATATCATTTATTTATTTATTAATACACATAATTATAATCGAACAAATAGATATATAAATTTATTAATTATATCATTTATATTATTATAATATATGTTTCATATAATTCATGTTATATAATTAAAAGTAATAATTTAGATTATAGATATTAACTATATTGATACATATCTACATATATCTTTTGTTTGTTAAACAGCAGTTATAATAATACTAATATAATTTTTAGTAATAATGATAGTAATAATAATAATTTGAAAACGATAATTTTTAATATATATATAATAAAATCGTTTTGATAAATATAATCCTTTTAATAATAAAGTTGATTTTAGTGATAATACTATTAATTTGATTAAAGTAATATTAATCATACTTCAAAAATTTAGAAATAATAATAACTAGCATAATAATAAAAATAAGTGATATAATAATAATATTAAGATACCAAATAATACCTTGGAAGTAATAAAAATTATAAATGCCCGGGACGAGATTCGAACTCACGACCTCTTGCTTAACCACGAACACCCTAAACCATTCCTCTAATTTTTCATTTCTGTTTTACTACACAATCTATATGATCTTAACTTTAAATTTTACGAACCCACTTATCCTTATCATTAAGATTATACCATCCATATCGTCATTTTAATTCAATTCAAGGACCCAATTCGAATCTTGGTCCATTAACATAAACAATCACAGCCCAAAACCAAATGACAATCTCATTTGACTAATCCTAAACCCAAACGGTTTTCTTGTCTCCTTTGCACATCAATTAGGTTTTAAAAAAAAAAAATAAAGGGTGGGGTTCGGTTTATCACTAGGGACAACAACATCCAACAACAATTAGACTCATGTAATCCCACTTGTTCTAATCATGCCACGTTTTTCCCTTGGATACCATTCAATCATCACTAGTATCCTTTTTTTTCTTTTTATCCTTTATCAATTACCCATTTAATCATTCAAACTAATGGGTCCAGTTTTCATATACTTTATATGTAGAAGTGTAGTTCCCTTTTGATGCAGCAACAATAGCCGAAAATAAATAAATAAAAGGGTCGTTCATCACAGTTATCTCCTTTCATCCTCACGAAACAGAAAGAGTATGGAAGTTAGGTTTAATGACAGCGATTATGGCGGTTTTGATTCAAGAGAAATAGATGGACGAGAGAGAAAAGAGGAGGTTGATCAAGGTTGGTTTCGATTATTTTGCTTTGTATATCTACGAAGGAAGAGAATATAAAAGTGGGTTGTGAGTTGGTTCATGATTTGTATTGGTGATTATTAAAACAAGGTAGCATCGGTTATATAGCAGTAGACAGGCTTTGGTTCAATCTGGAAAATGGTTTTGTAGCGGTTTTCAATGAAACGAATGGAGAGGATGGTAGTTATGGTGGTTTTACAAGGATAAGAGAAAAGAGAAAAAAAAGAGAGCATGTGATGGGTGGCCTAAGGTGGTTATGTTCGTGGTTCACCCGGATAGATATGGAAATCAGAAAAAGGTATACGTGTAGCATCAAAACAGGAAGTACAAGTGACGTGTTTGAGGTTTGTCGAAGATGGAGTGGTGATTTAATGAAGAAGGAACAAGAAAGGAGAAGATGTGATCGGAAGTAGTTGCAACGAAGTGGGTTTATGAATGAAAATAGGAAGTGGGTTGTAGGTGATGTTTGTTCGATGATTGTGGAGGATGGTTTAGACGTTTCTTCAACAACTGATGAACTCGATTTATATAATGAGGACATAAGGGAGACAATAGCTCACGGATAAACAGAAAAACAAATAATAAAAAAAAATATCTGATAGTGATTCATAGGAATTACGTGTATGCACATGTATATAATTATATAATTTGTTGTTTAGCTGAATAGTTTGTATTTTATGTTATTTATTTATTTTTTTTTTATATATATATATATATCAATTTATATGTATGTGTTTATAGTAAATAAATTTTTATTAATTAACAAATATATTAATAAAACTAATAATAAGAATATTAAAGAAAATAAATAAAGTATTAATAATCACAATTACATCCTATATTTGCAATTTAAATATAATACTTGTTTATGTAATATTATGTTATGTGATAACATTTATTTAATTTGTTAATGTTTATATATTATACATTTTTACTAAGTCAAATATATAGATTCATAATAACCTATATGTAATTATAATAATTTAATTATTCTATGTATTATTTTACACTTCCACATTTTCACTATAATAATAATTATTAATGGAATTTGTATATATGTATAAATATATATTATTTTATTTACACAAATAATTAAATCATAAAATGTTTCTATTGCAAATATATTTATATATATATATTTATTTATTTATTTACAGATAGTGGTTCGTGAATCGTTAGGAATAGTCGAAGGGTAACGGATTATCTGAATATAGTTTTTCAGACTTTATAGACTCAACATTACAGATTTTGCTTATCGTGTTGGAAACATATAAAGATTAAGGTTTAAATTTGATCGGAAATTTCCGGGTCGTTACAGTACCCACCCGTTAAAAAAATTTCGTCCCCGAAATTTGGTAGAGGTTGTCATGAATAACAATGGGTATGTTTTCATGACGAACATGAGATAATAATGAAGTTTTATCATTATTGGAAGATATAGATAAAACGATTTGATTATGTGAACGCACGAGTGAAGTTATCACAAAAAAATGATGTGAGTGAATATAGAATGGTTTTAACCGATGACGTAATTAAAATTGATCCCAAAATTTAAGGGATTTAAAGAAAATACTATGTAATAAGATTTGGTTCTTCGACGATTTAGGAAACAGTATCTCCTTTGATTTAATGTGGCAATCTGTTTTGATTTTTCTGTCGGATATTTCACTATAATTCTTCCTCCTTCGTTTCCTTATTTCTGTATCCCACCTCTTCTACTTTTTCTCCTAAATTCTTACTTTAAACATTCGTCAATATGCTCCATCCCATTCTGATTCTTGATTTACTCTTAATTTTCACATCTGTCGTTCTTCTTTTTCATTTACCACTAGAAGAGTCTATTTACTTCTACTATACTCTTGTGTTTATAGTATTTCTAATTCTCCCGTGTCTCTATATTGCTATCTGCACTGATATACACGGTTTATAAATTCTGGGTGGTTGTTGGGTTTTATATCTTCCCGTTCTCGAGTCAAGCGAACAATGATCCGAAATTCGTAGGTATGAACATAGCTAATGCTCTTAGAAAGAAATGGTAATGACACGATTTTGATTTGTCCAATTACCAGAATATTCAGGAAAAGATCGAACTATCAAGACGATATGTTCCTAATACGTTTGGGGATTAGATAGAATGTAAGAGCCGTGTAACATGACACATGATGACGGTACTGTGAATCATCACATTCCATTAGGAGCTTAACATGACTTACTGTAATATAATGAAGTTGATCAAGTTTCATTATATTATACTAATTCATGTATCAGTTCCCAACACTGCTTTAAACATTCCTATTTTAAACTCGAAGGTTTTAGAATTTAGAAACTAACACAATTTCTTTTATGTTGTAACGCAGATATTACGGAGAGATAAATATTCTCAGATAAGAATACTTATGAAAATATCTTCAGAAATATTGAGGATATTTATAATGATAATATCTTGAAATTTCTAATGTCGGAGGATGATGATGAAGATTGACCCGTAAGGGTTTAGATTCAGAAGCAGGGTGTTTGCTACAGAATCGTCATGATTCTTTATGTACAAATTTAGTCCTTGTATTTTGTTCGGAGTCTCCTTCATGGTTTGCTCAATCCGGTTTTCAGTACCAAATTTTCTATCGAGCGTTTCTAGCACTTCCTTCTTTATCATCAAACTTTTGGCCATTTAGGCCATCTGCAATTTTACTGTTTCCTCTGCATTCAATGCAGCCATATCTGAATCGTCGGTTATCAATCCGAGGTGTTTTCGGGCGAATTGTGTTTTTAGATGGTTAAACTCTGATGGTAGTATGGTGGAATATAAAAGGTTCTCCGGTAACGACGGCGAAAGAATAACGTATATATATCGAGGTTATACTAAGAGTAGTCTTACTGAGAAGTCGAAGTGGAGCTGTGACAAAATTAGCTTCTTGAAAAGAAATCGTATGGTTGTTTTTGAGTGATAAGGAATTCGATGCGGATACTTTTTAACTATAACTTCGGTTTCGAAAGTTTTTCAGGTGTATAACTGTATGCATGAATCTTTCTTCCATAGACGAGGTGCAGCGGGTTCAACTTCTCGATCGAGGTGTTTTTAAGAATCATGATAGGTTTGAATGCGGATTGTAATCGTCAAGATACGAATGAGGTTTTAGATGGAATCAAGTGGCAAGCTTGAAGAATTATTTAGTTTCATATGTTATAATCAATATTTTAATTTAATTCATTTTAATTGTCCAAAGTTAGCAGTCCAATAGTCTGATGGTTCAATAATTCATATATAATTTAATATATAATATTCGAATTAAATAATACGTATCGTGACCCGTGTACCGGTCTCGGTGTCGATCACAACTCAAAGTATATATATATTTTGGAATCAACTCCGACCCTGTATAGCCAACTCCCACCTTCACATATAGAGTGTCTACGGTTGTTCCGAAATATATATATAGATGGGTCGATATGATAAGTCGAAACCTTGCATACGTGTACCGTTATTTAAAGTGCGTAAAAGTAAATAACAGAAATTAAATGACAATAAATAAAATTGCGAGAATGTAAATTGCGATAAATTAAATGTTAATCAGTTAGCTGGGAACAGTTAGCCGGAACAGTTAGCGTGAAATCCTATCACAATTCCAATTAATTAATTCGTTTATTTCTAACACTTTTTATTTTTGTCCAATGTTTTCTTCGTTATGCCACTTGTTGGATTCTGATAGGTCAAAATCCAAATATGAAATTTGAATAGAAATGGTTATTTTGTGGTGAACGGATACGTATATCGGTAGTTGTAAGTAGGATAGCAAATGATCGTTGAATCAGATTCGAAGAATGTACAGTGTAACTTATTAATGTAAATTCTAAATATTCCTCGGGTACTACCCACCCGTTAAAATATTTTCATCATTAACAGTTTGTACAAAAGAATTTTTAATTACAATCTTTATGAAAATATACTTGCATATATATTTTCTTCGGATGTAATTATGAATTTAATGAGTCAATAGAATATTATACTCATTTGATTTATTGTTGGCACTTGATTACATGATCTCTAAAACATTAGAGATTACATAATTGCCATGTCGAACGAAGGTAAATGAGGTAGAACAATACGTAGAACAAAATTAATCGATGTAGAACGATATGTAGAACGAAGATCATACTCTAAATACAGATGGTAATATTGAGGCGTGTGATGTTGATATTCGAGGTACAGATTGTGATGTTGAGAGTTACAACGCGATTATGGTTTAGGGATGATAAAGGTACTGTCGACGTCGATGATGTTGGTACTGATTATGCTGTTGGTGCTGCTGCTGGTGTTCGTAACCTTCGCACCAGTTTCTCCAAAGTTGTCACACGAGCACGTAGTTTGTTAACTCCTTCTAGTACTACAGGATGATTGACGATTGAAGCGAGCGAATGAATAAGATTCGAGAGATGGGATAGTATGTAATCGTGATGAGATACTCTAGGAATGAGCGAGAAAACGATATTTCGTATAGGTTCGCCGGTAAGTGCTTCAGGTTCATCGCTAAGAGGTAATTGGATGGATGGAAATGATCTTAAATGTGAAATGATTTTCGGATATCGGATGATATTCTAACTATATAGAATATCTATATGTAATACTAAAGATTCCGTAGACTACAAAGGATGTTACGGCATATATCAGACAAATCTACAGATACGCCAAGATAGGAGTTATCAGATACGCTAAGATATGAATTTCGTCTATACACTATCGATGCAGTAAATGCAATAAGACGTGTCTAGACTTATGAATGATAAGCAGGCAATTTCCTAAGGATGATAAGCAGATAATTACCGACTAGATATGATAAGCAAAACTTTTGACATGTAGACACGGTCAAAGTCCAGACTCATTAATGTATTCTAACAACTACTAGTCAGACACACTAATGCAAGACCTGGTTCGCTAAGACCAATGCTCTGATACCAACTGTGAGAACCCGTCCTTATCCTCCCGGACGAAGTCATTAACAGTTGGTCCCATTGCGATGATCGACTCCAAGTATGTCCTTAACATGAGCAAATGCACAGCGGAAGACTTAATTCGTACCTGAGAATAACATGCTTTAAAATGTCAACATAAAGTTGGTGAGATATATAGGTTTGATGCTAGCAGCGTTATAACTATGGACCACAAGATTTCATATATAAAAATATAATACACTCATAAGTGTATAAAATCATTCTGCTTATGTTGAGGCCTCAGTAACCAACCTTAACAATAATATAATAAGTCATCTTCGCAAAGATGGATATGTACACTCGCAAGTGTATAAATAATGCTCGAAGTACTAAACATCCGCCCACTAGTTCTTATGTCTAGTGCAGCCTACTGGATGGGGGTGTTAAACCCGATAGATCTATCTTTAGGATTCGCGCTTACATGCTATTATAACATATAACTAAATTACCTAGCACATCAATCCGCAGAATATCATTTTTAATCACTTGTGTCCATAACGTAAATCATTTATAAAAAAAACAGCGCATGTATTCTCAGCCCAAAATATTTAAAGTTTAAAAGGGACTATATACTCACCATACTGTATTTTGTAGTAAAAATACATATAACATCATTTAACTTGTGCGAGGTTGGCCTCGGATTCACGAACCAATATCATTTATTTATTTATTAATACACATAATTATAATCGAACAAATAGATATATAAATTTATTAATTATATCATTTATATTATTATAATATATGTTTCATATAATTCATGTTATATAATTAAAAGTAATAATTTAGATTATAGATATTAACTATATTGATACATATCTACATATATCTTTTGTTTGTTAAACAGCAGTTATAATAATACTAATATAATTTTTAGTAATAATGATAGTAATAATAATAATTTGAAAACGATAATTTTTAATATATATATATAATAAAATCGTTTTGATAAATATAATCCTTTTAATAATAAAGTTGATTTTAGTGATAATACTATTAATTTGATTAAAGTAATATTAATCATACTTCAAAAATTTAGAAATAATAATAACTAGCATAATAATAAAAATAAGTGATATAATAATAATATTAAGATACCAAATAATACCTTGGAAGTAATAAAAATTATAAATGCCCGGGACGAGATTCGAACTCACGACCTCTTGCTTAACCACGAACACCCTAAACCATTCCTCTAATTTTTCATTTCTGTTTTACTACACAATCTATATGATCTTAACTTTAAATTTTACGAACCCACTTATCCTTATCATTAAGATTATACCATCCATATCGTCATTTTAATTCAATTCAAGGACCCAATTCGAATCTTGGTCCATTAACATAAACAATCACAGCCCAAAACCAAATGACAATCTCATTTGACTAATCCTAAACCCAAACGGTTTTCTTGTCTCCTTTGCACATCAATTAGGTTTTAAAAAAAAAAAATAAAGGGTGGGGTTCGGTTTATCACTAGGGACAACAACATCCAACAACAATTAGACTCATGTAATCCCACTTGTTCTAATCATGCCACGTTTTTCCCTTGGATACCATTCAATCATCACTAGTATCCTTTTTTTTCTTTTTATCCTTTATCAATTACCCATTTAATCATTCAAACTAATGGGTCCAGTTTTCATATACTTTATATGTAGAAGTGTAGTTCCCTTTTGATGCAGCAACAATAGCCGAAAATAAATAAATAAAAGGGTCGTTCATCACAGTTATCTCCTTTCATCCTCACGAAACAGAAAGAGTATGGAAGTTAGGTTTAATGACAGCGATTATGGCGGTTTTGATTCAAGAGAAATAGATGGACGAGAGAGAAAAGAGGAGGTTGATCAAGGTTGGTTTCGATTATTTTGCTTTGTATATCTACGAAGGAAGAGAATATAAAAGTGGGTTGTGAGTTGGTTCATGATTTGTATTGGTGATTATTAAAACAAGGTAGCATCGGTTATATAGCAGTAGACAGGCTTTGGTTCAATCTGGAAAATGGTTTTGTAGCGGTTTTCAATGAAACGAATGGAGAGGATGGTAGTTATGGTGGTTTTACAAGGATAAGAGAAAAGAGAAAAAAAAAAGAGCATGTGATGGGTGGCCTAAGGTGGTTATGTTCGTGGTTCACCCGGATAGAAATGGAAATCAGCAAAAGGTATACGTGTAGCATCAAAACAGGAAGTACAAGTGACGTGTTTGAGGTTTGTCGAAGATGGAGTGGTGATTTAATGAAGAAGGAACAAGAAAGGAGAAGATGTGATCGGAAGTAGTTGCAACGAAGTGGGTTTATGAATGAAAATAGGAAGTGGGTTGTAGGTGATGTTTGTTCGATGATTGTGGAGGATGGTTTAGACGTTTCTTCAACAACTGATGAACTCGATTTATATAATGAGGACATAAGGGAGACAATAGCTCACGGATAAACAGAAAAACAAATAATAAAAAAAAAAAATATCTGATAGTGATTCATAGGAATTACGTGTATGCACATGTATATAATTATATAATTTGTTGTTTAGCTGAATAGTTTGTATTTTATGTTATTTATTTATTTTTATATATATATATATATATATATATATATATCAATTTATATGTATGTGTTTATAGTAAATAAATTTTTATTAATTAACAAATATATTAATAAAACTAATAATAAGAATATTAAAGAAAATAAATAAAGTATTAATAATCACAATTACATCCTATATTTGCAATTTAAATATAATACTTGTTTATGTAATATTATGTTATGTGATAACATTTATTTAATTTGTTAATGTTTATATATTATACATTTTTACTAAGTCAAATATATAGATTCATAATAACCTATATGTAATTATAATAATTTAATTATTCTATGTATTATTTTACACTTCCACATTTTCACTATAATAATAATTATTAATGGAATTTGTATATATGTATAAATATATATTATTTTATTTACACAAATAATTAAATCATAAAATTTTTCTATTGCAAATATATTTATATATATATATATTTATTTATTTATTTATTTACAGATAGTGGTTCGTGAATCGTTAGGAATAGTCGAAGGGTAACGGATTATCTGAATATAGTTTTTCAGACTTTATAGACTCAACATTACAGATTTTGCTTATCGTGTTGGAAACATATAAAGATTAAGGTTTAAATTTGATCGGAAATTTCCGGGTCGTTACAGCTTTAAAGACATGTAATCTTGATTTGCATGAAGCTGGACGTCTACAGTTAAGTCAATTAAACGAATTAGAAGAATTAAGACATGAAGCATATGAAAATTCGTTAGTCTATAAGGAAAGAACGAAGAAATGGCATGATAAAAGAATCAGAAGTTCAAAAGAATTTAAGGAAGGAGACAGAGTCCTTCTTTTCAATTCACGATTCAAGCTATTTCCTGGAAAATTGAAATCAAGATGGTCTGGACCATTCATAGTCAAAAGAGTTTTCCCATACGGAACAGTAGAATTAATAAATTCAAATGGGATTGAATTTAAGGTTAATGGTCACAGAGTTAAACATTACATAGATAATCCAATGGATGTTGAAGATGAAGTTAATCACAATTTCGATACCACAGCTAACTAAGTGTGGGAAAATTTGAATCTTTTAAGGGTAATATGTATTTCTGTTAGAGTTAGATTTTCTGTTTTTGTGTAGTTCTCGAAAATGGAATCCGAATGGTCTTTCCCTAGCAGACCCTAAAGAACTAGTCTTCTCCCTCCATTCTGAATTTTTATTTCTTTTAGGTTTTACAAGATGAAGAATTCCTTTGATCTGAACCATGGCCTACTACTACACGTTATGATTACTAAACGTAATAATAACATCTTCCCGAGTGAACTGGTATCATTCATAAGAGGCAAAATGGACGAAGTGAGGAAAGAACTCAGAAAAGATCATCATAAGACACATTTTGGTAAAGGAAAATCAAAATTCGCAACAAAAAGAAGAGCACGACACCTTGAAAGATGCCATAAATGCGGAAAATGGTCACACGAAGGTACATGTTCGAACAATCAAACATATTCAAATACCGAATTTGTTACTCTATGCAGAGAAGGACCGTTTATATGTTTAGAAGAAAAGTTATTGAAGAATCGAGGTTACGCTTATGTAGCTATGGAAAACCAAATCACACGACTCTCCTATGAGTCAGCTAAAGCAGGTCTCTGAGAATTCTATCTCATAGGTAAGTATGTACAGTTTTTATTTTTTTATTTTATTGCTTTTAACCTTTTGATAATAAACGCTGAATCGTTTGCTATAAAGTATTAAATTGATATTCAATAAAATTATGTATGCAAAACCGAAATTATTGATATCATACAAAAATTTATTACATCACTGCGAAATTTACCGTTTATTCTTAAGGTAAAAATATCTTTAATCAATCAATCCAAAATATTTCAGAAATTCGTCAGGAGTAAAAACTAGGTAATATAGCCCAAATTACTTTACCCAAAAGAGGGGCGTATATTTTTGATAATATTTGATTGATTAAAGTGGGATAAAAGATCAAAAAGATTTTTAATTTTATTTTTACCTTATTTTTAAAATTAATATATAAATATTAAATTATTATTGTAAATCTTTTTAAATCAATATATTTAAGTTTTTAAATATTTTAAAAATTAATATTTTCAATATAAAGTTTTTAAAATTAATGTATAAAAATATTAATAATATTAATATGAATTTTTAATTTTATGAATTTTAAATTTAAGTTTGGTGTGAATTTAAAAACAATAATTTACTTTATTTCATTAAGTTAAAAATTTGATATTTAAAATTCGTCGTGAGTTGAAGACTAGGTCGTTGAACCAAAATTGCTTTATCCGAGGGCGGGACGAGAAATTTTATTATCATTATTTTTAATCTTATTGATTTAAAGTATGCCAAAAACATTTAAAAAACCCAAAAATCTTTGCTTTTAAAACAAACGCTTTAAAATGACAAATTTTAAAATTTTGTCGAGGGACGGACTAGGTAAACATACCGAAACAACCTCGTCCTAAATAAAAAGGAAAACAAAATTTTAAATTTAATTAATTGTTTTATTATTAAAGATTTTATAAAAAAAAGAAAAAAGAAATCCGCACTCGCGGAACTTGAAAGGGACCCACATCCGCACTCGCGGTGAAATCAAAACCCAGATGGGGTTAACTGGTCGAACAGACCAGTCCCCAACACACCACACCCATATTTTCTGCGAAAAACACACACAAAACGCTCTTAAATTCGAAATTTTTCACCGTTAATCATCAAAATTTTTGCTAAAATCATGTTGAGAAGGATCCTACCAAGAAGTTTTTCAAGAAAATCGGTAATTTTTACATCCAAACACTCTTTAATTCGAATTTTTAGTGTTCTTGAGCAAAATTATACCTAATTTGATTTTGATGATTTCTAGCTTAATTGTTCTTAAATTGTTTGTGTATTATGCTTGTATAACCTAGATTGATGCTATTTAACATGATTAGAAGCCTTAAACTTCAAATTTTAGGTAATCTAGGGTTTGTGTTCTTGAGCAAAATTGGGGCTTTTTGATATAAACGGGTTATGGCCGAATTTTGTTGTTAGTTTATACTAAATTGAGTAGTGTAACATGTTTAGGTTGCTAAATGATCAAAACTTTGATCCTAAACATGATTTTTAAGTATTAAAGTAGACTTTTTGAGTCAAAAATGCATGAACTCAATTTAATTGATATGAATGCCATTTGGAACTTGTTTAATTGCTAGTAATGATTATTTTGACATGTTATTTGAGATAAAAGCTAAAGAACATTGTATACATTTTCATATATATTTATTTGTAAAAGTGTAGAATTGTTAATATTGTGAAAATGCATATAAAGTTTAAAATGGATTAAACATGTCATTATGATTTTTTTGATTTATGATTCTGATAACACTAATGCATATTTAGATGCACACAAAAATTGTGTTTAATGTGTTTTGCAAACTGAAAGGGGTGAATCTTCATCCGCATCTCAGGCTCACAATGCTCCTCCTGAGAATGCAGAAGAACAGGAGATTAACGACCAATATAGACAAAATCTACCGCATCAATTCATTTCATATTCAAATATAGAATTGGCAGATTTACATCCTAATGTAAGGTTTGACCGACATTAGATAGATTATCCAAAATATCAGAGGAACTTGCACACCCTTCAGTCTAATGTTGTTGAAGTACCCAGGGTAATAGATTGGGAACCGTTAGAAACAGTGGGATTGGCTGATCCAATCAGAGAATTACTTACACAAAGGTATGGTAATTCTACTTTTAATGATTGGGAACGTTTATTTAATATACGTAGGCGTGTATATAGAGAATGGTGTGTGGAATTATTATGTAGTGTTGAAATAAATGATCGGGTAGCTACCTTAACCGATCGGAGTTTTATTAGATTTTTATTAGGAGGTGTGATGCGCCATATGTCTCTACTAGACATGGCTCAGGCTTTGTGTATATATACTCCTGAGGAACTAACATCTACTGATTGTCAAAGGTTAATAGTTAATGGTAGGAGGGTTGATGAGAATTTTGATATGAATGGAATATGGAGTAGAATGACTAGGCATAACCGATTTCGTGGGGGGAATTACTCTTATACTGATATTGATAGAGCTGAGCTAAGAGTAATTCATAGGTTCTTAGCAAACTCGATTACACAGCGAGGTAAGAACAAAGAGAAAGTAAATGAGAATGATTTATTTTATCTCATGTGTATTCGAGACCCACAGAGCGCTGTGAGTATACCTTATTGTTTGGGTTATTATTTATCGGCTATGGTTAGGAGTATACTTCCTAATGGTATAATAGGAGGTGGTATCTTTGTTACTTTAATTTCTGAGTATCTCGGTGTCGATAGAAGTCAGGGGGGATTAATAATTGCAGCACCAGAACCCCGTGATACAATTGGTTTGAAAGTATATCATGGTGCTAAGGTTTTAAAGAAACGACATAATGCTGCAGCACCATATGATGGACATCATCCACAAGTCGAAAGAGATTAGCAACAAGGTAATGCGGGAGGGGGGAATCAGATGACAGAAATGCAAATTTTTATGGCTCAACATGAGTATGAAATGGCTAGACAACAAGCATTTCAAGATTGGCAGTATCATCAAAACCAAATCATAAGTCATTGTGCACACATAAATGCAAACTACATTCCTACTCCAATGCTAGTATTTCCTCCCTGGACTATACAGACCCGAACACCGTACCCTACATATGACCCAGCTCAAGCATTCTACAGCACATACGGCTATGAATGGGATCCCTACTGGCACCATCCTCATCAACCCTAATGTTCTTTTATGCCTATTTTTATTAGTTGGTAACTTGTAATTTTATACTTTTAATATTTCTTTTGATACTATAATAGTTTTTATAATTTTCTAACTTTTATTATTAGATTTTGAATAATTTTTAAATGTGGGGTGATATACCCAACTTCAAAAATATGTATATATATGTTTGTAGTTTATGTCATGTACAAAACAGGGTAAAACGGCGCATTTTTAAAGACTGGCATTAAGTTCAGCAAAAGCAACTAATTTTGACGACAAGATGCAAAATATATGTGAAATAACAACTGCAGGAATGAACAAATGATGTGCACCATTTATCATTCAACAAACAAACGCCAGTATGTTTGGAAATTTTGGTAAAATTTAATCATTTTTCTACGCTAATCACCCTCAATAATTTAAATTGTACTGATTTCTTGCAAATGAGGGCATTGCAAGATCTTAAGTGTGGGAAGGGGTTAAATTCTTTCAGATTTTTAAAAATTTTAAATTTAAACACTTGGTTACCATTAAAAATACTAGTAACGCAGTAGTTGTATTAGAATCTAGTGCTCTCTGATAATAAAGAACAGCCCTAGTCTTATATACTGACTACCCAATTCTAGTAAAATTTTTAAAAATTTTCAAATAAATGAATTCAAAATCATGTTTATACATATTTATGAACGATAAAACTAGGTGTTAACACCGAAATTATTGTTACCTCGAAAAGGACAAAAATTGAGAAACAACTCAAAACGCTTGAATTCATTTAAAATGGAATAGAGGAAAATAAAAAGGCAAAGAAAGGAAAATAAAAGTCAAGTGTGGGAAAAATTTACCAAGTTATTTAGAACATATATCACATATTTTTGTACAAATAATTGAAGATACTTTTGTTTTGGACAATTTTATCAGTTTTACCTGATTTCTTATAATATATTTTAAAGAAATGTGCCACTTGATTTAAAAAGAAGTAAAGTCTTCCGAGAAAAAGACACGCGCTTCTTGATTTAGGTCAGGAAGTTTTCGTCCAGATCATTTGTAGAGTCTACGAAAAACCTTGAAAAGTTTTCTCGAAAATCAGCTGGAAATCCACGGACCTCAACATCAAACAGGGTCGCCAAGTGGTCAGACTTATCGTAACCATGAGAGGATCTGTCTCGTACAATGGGGGGCACCATGCAAATTAGCTTATAAGACTAATGAATCAGATCCCCAGAAAGGATAATCTCCTTAAAGATCAAAAATCAGCTTTTAAGACTGATATTACTCAATCCTTGAGATTGACCTTAAAGATTGAGAATTCAAACTCATGGAATTCAATGATATCTAAACTCGAGCTTGAACGAGAAAATATTTTGATCAAATTACAAACCCATTTGTTTTCTGAAAATCCATTTTCAATGCGTTCATTACCATTGAACATAAAATCCTAGGAATTCACCTGGAATTCATTAGGTCACCTGAACCAAATCGGGTGTCAACCGTAAGAACGGTGGTTGCATAGCATGGTCGAAGACAGGACCTTGTGCCAGACCAAAAAACTATAGGGTGATCTTTACTATTGCTCTTACAAAGGATAGTAATTGCATCTAACACGATATAGACCATAATCAAAAGCATGTCACGGGACATTACCTCAACAGTTGCTTGTTCAACGCTTTCCTTTACAACCGGATGGTAGTTTACCGAAAGGTAATATACGGAGAAAGTATACTGGACATGTTGCTTTTTCAATACAAGGTTAGCATGTGGGTGACACAAAACCATAAGTTTTGAGCTAAAATTTTCAAATCTGAAACCCACCAAACCCACAAAAACATTTTGCAAACACCGGTAAAGGGTTATTCCGGAAAACTTGTCTAGGTTAAAATCTAGATTGAATTTTCAAAAAGATCAAATATTTTCATAAAGATCCAATTTCCTTAAGGATCTAAATTTTCATAGTCATGTGGGACTGTAAACCACAACGTTACTATCATTGTTCATACCGCCGTATTAAAATCACTGATGTACAAAGTGTGAAAAATAAAGAAGTGATTCTAGTATTTTTATTTCAAGAATATATTGCTTGAGGACAAGCAATGCTCAAGTGTGGAAATATTTGATAATGCTAAAAACGAACATATATTTCATAGCATTATCCCTCAAGAAAGACAAGCTTTTAGTTGCAATTGTTCTATTTACAAGTGATAATCGTTTAAATTATAAAAGGTAAAGACAAAAGACAGATCCGACGAATTGAAGATGCAAATGACCAAAAAGCTAAAAAGTACAAAGTACAATCCAAGTGGTTCAAATTATTGATGAGAAACGTTTAAAAATTACAAGAGTACAAGCCGTGAAACACAAAGTACAAGATATTAAAATTGTACGAAAAGGTGTTCGAAAATCCAAAACCGAGATATGAACCAACTTTCAGCGCGCGACGCAATGGACCAAAAATTACAAGTCAACTATGCACAAGAATATAATATAATATGTAATTAATTATATATATTATATATTATTATATATTATAATTATATGCAGCCCATGTTTTGGATTTAATCTATGAGCTGGATTCCAGACCTCCGCACTCGCGGAGCTTTAATGAAGAAAACCTCCGCACTCACGGAGCTCAACAGTGAAACGTGGGCCTATAAAAGGCCGTGCATTCTGATCGATTTCAACATCTTTTTCTTTTCCTTTCTCATTTCATATACGATATATATATATATTTATATTTTATTAATTTTAATTTTAATTTTAATTTAAGTTTAATAATAATAAGGTTATAGTGGCGAATGTTTTAAGTTTGTAAGTCGAAATTCTGTCCGTGTAACGCTACGCGATTAATACTCATTGTAAGTTATGTTCAACTTTTTTAAATTAATGGCTCGTAGCTAAGTTATTATTATGCTTATTTAAGCCGAAATAATCGTGATGTTGGGATAAATATTAAAGATGGGGTAATTGGGCGTTGGACCATAATTGGGGTTTGGACAAAAGAACGACACTTGTAGAAATTGGACTATGGACTATTAATGGGCTTTATATTTGTTTAACTGAATGATAGTTCGTTAATTTAATATAAATATTTATAATTGGACGTAATTATAAATAACCACATACACTCGATCGGACACGATGGGCGGGATATTTATAAGTACTAATAATCGTTCATTTGACCGGACACGGGAAAGGATTAATAGTCAATGGACTCATTAAAACAGGGGTGGATTACATGCAAGGACACTTGGTGTAATTGATAATAAAGTATTAAAACCTTATTACAGTTTAAGTCCTCAATTTGTTGGAATATTTGACTTCAGATATAAGGATAATTTGACGAGGACATTCGCACTTTATATTTATGACTGATGGACTGTTATGGACAAAAACCAGATGGACATATCGAATAATCCAGGACAAAGGACAATTAACCCATGGTAATAAATTAAAATCTACACATCAAACATCATGATTACGGAAGTTTAAATAAGCATAATTTCTTTATTTTATATCTCATCGCACTTTTATTTACTGTCATTTTATTTATTGCACTTTTAATTATCATACTTTTAATTATCGCAATTTTATTTTACCGTCATTTTATTTATCGCACTTTAATTTATCGCACTCTTTAATTTATCGCACTTTAATTATTGTCATTTACTTTACGCTTTAAATTAAGTTATATTTATTTTTAATATTTTACATTAGGTTTTAATTGTGATTTAAGACATAAAATCGACAAACCGGTCATTAAACGGTAAAAACCCCCCTTAATAATAATACTACTTATATATATATATATATATATATATATATATATATATATATATATATATATATATATATATATATATATATATATATATATATATATATATATATATATATATATATATATATATATATATATATATATATATACACAAATATAGTTTAAAAATATAGCGTTAAACTTGGCTAGCTCCCTGTGGAACGAACCGGACTTACTAAAAACTACTCTACTGTATGATTAGGTACACTGCCTATAAAGTGTTGTAGCAAGGTTTAGGTATATCCACTCTATAAATAAATAAATAACTTGTGTAAAATTGTATCTCATTTAATAGTATTTCGCAACAAAAATATAACAATTTTGTACCCCTCTGCTTTAACATCAATTGTGCAAGTTGGTTTAACAAGTATTTTAATTATGTATGTCTTTAGTCCATGAAGATTGTACCAGTTGGGCAATTAATAAATATTTATATGGATGACTTATTTATTGATATAAATGATACATCATGCTTCGATAAGCTAGTCTCAAAATGGGGGAAAGGCATTGAATCTGATCACTCAAACATGGAGAGAAGGTGATTTTGGTTCATACACAAGAAATGAATGCCATTAATGGATCGTTCAACTATCCAGATTGGTAATCATAACTGCTCAGGTTGGCGGCCAGATATCCTAGGCCGGTGGCCTCACTAAAGTCAAAAATAATTCAAAACATAGTCAACGCTGAAGAAAAGTTCCCGTGCAAAGCTCAATACGGCGGTCGAAATGCCCATGAGGATGGCCAATCTAAAAAAGGAAATTATTCGAATTTAAATGGGAAAATCTCAAAGAAAGCTCAGGAAGGTGGCCACTACGCCCAAATCGTCGACTCTAAATAAGAAAATGATTTGCGTGTTTATATATTTAAGGAAACAATTCTCATAATCGCCTCAGGCCGGTGGCCAAAATGTTATTTACTTTTAAGCATTGCTATTTCAATTATCAAAGTTATTGTCCGGTGTAATCGATTGTAGCATTTTATATTCAAGGTATTGAAGATTTCTGCGATTTACATTCATGTGTTCATCATTTACTTAAGGTATAATTTCCATTTATTCATTATTGTTCTTAGAGAATATTATGTTTACCTCTATTATATGTGTCTTTGTTATTATTATGAGTAGCTAAACACTCCTAGAGTGTTGGTTTGGGTAAAAGGGATAAACTGTAATTCGGATTTAACACTTAGTCAAGTAGGGTCGATCGCCTGAGTGGCGAGGCCGGCGGCCCGAGACCCTTAAAACAAGAAAAAGATTTTGAACACCGTCTATGGTAATTATAAGTATTTTTTGTCTGCTAACGTTCCAAGCTGGCGGGTGTCTATGGCTAGCTGGCGACGGAACCAACGAAAAATAGGTCTTTGTGAAAAATTTGGTTTAGCCGCGGTGTCTATGGTCAACCGACGGCCTTGATTATTCAACATACCAGCCGGTGGCTTTGTCTAAACCAAAAATTAATACTTGGTTTTTGAATGCTTTCTGTTGAGAATTCTTACAGGCTTAATAAATAGACCCACTGTTTTAAGTTTGGTTCTATTGCATGTATGATTAATTATATTTTGAAATATGTGATTTAACTTTACATGACAACTTGCTCCACTAATTAACTTTGAGTCGTTATATTGGTACGTTAAGGAACTTGACCCTCTTAGTGTATTCAGTATGGGCGGGTGGTACCGCCAGATTAATTTCCTTAGTATAATCATATGTTGAACCTTAGTGACACTTAAGTACACTTTGAGAGTAGTAGGTGTGGTAGCCTGCTATTCACGTCCAACACTTAAGGTCATTCGAAAATATATCCTTACTGTATAATCCGATTACATATAAAATCACCAACCGAACCATCATCGTTCCTTTTATATTATTATCTTCAATCTATCCAATCGCTATTGTTCCTCCAATAACAAAACACCCAATTATTATTATAAAATATAAAAAATACAAAAATAAATAATAATAATAAATTCGCCAACTCCTCAACTACCTTTCTTGGGACGATCGTGTATTTCCAATACTCCATTGCACCGACCGGGACTCTGCCCGTTAGTGCTTAGTCCGTATTATTATAGGTTTATAAATTTATATTAGTTGATTCTGCACGCATACACGACTGCATGCACGCCAATTTCTATGATTCATCGAATTGTCCATAATTTTTTGCCAGCAATGTGGGTGGCACCGTAGATGGAGAATACGAAACGGATTGATTTGGAGGATCCAGTTTGAATAGTTCCAATTTCCAAAATGATGTAGATGAGGAGACCATTACGATGGTCAAGGAAACTAGGGAAAACAAACACACGGAGCTTAAGAAAGATAATACGGAGCTCAAGAATGATACGTCGAATACCTCAAAGGATAATACTTTCTTTAGAGATATGGATGATATTTCTCTGGAATATAAAAAAACCCCTAATCAATGTGAGGATAAGGTTGAAAGTTCAATTCACATTGGGCGTACTTGTAATGGGCCTGTTCTTGTAACACCTTTAAATAAAGATATGACTGATCTGGGATCATATAGGAGGTGTCCAACTGGAAAAATTTGGAATAAATCAAGCCCATCTTTATATGAGCGAAGCCCAAAAAAATAGACATGAAGTCCAAGTCTGTTCAATCGCCTAATGTTGGTGGGCTCATTCCTTATCAACTTGTTTCACAGTCACTTACTAAATAATGTCCAAAATAAAAATTGTTCAATAATCCCAATTCAAGAAACCCTCTATTGGTTAAAAGGGCGAAAGTTAGAAACACATACTCCTCCATTAAATCAAACCGTGGCAAGAATCCAATTGTTGGACGGATTAGTTTTCACAAGATTAAGGAATCAGCGAGGAAGAAAGGAAAGTCAAAATTCTCAAAGTCAAATGTCTCATAAGGACTTCGTGCCAAGAATAAAAATGGTCTTCATCAAATGCACCAGAGATCAGATTGAAGAATCACATTAGGAACTCTTAGATTCAAACCTTGTGATCACTTCAATTGCAAGGTAGGTTGTAAGGGGATTTGTAGAAACTGAAAGTTCTTGATCCCTCATTTACTTTTTTTTTCAATGAACGTTATGTTGATTAATGTCAATGGGCTCAATGCCAAGGAGAAAAAGGACTGGGTGTGAAAACTTATATATTCGAATAAGGTGGAATTCATAGGAATCCATGAATCGAAAATGGGAACTATTACCCACTCAGATGCTCTGGATTTATGATGTTTCTCTAAATGTAATTTCTCTTTCAAGCCTGTTATTGTAGTTTCAGGTAGTATTTTATCACAATGGAATCCGATTTTTTCAAGATGGAAGGTCATATCACAGGTAACCATTTCCATTTGGTTTATGGTTCTTGGAAAGACATTGATTAAAAAATGTACTTTATTTATCAACATCTATGGTCCTTGAAAGCTAGCTGCAAAATCATTGATAAGGGATGGAATTCTGAGTTTAAAAAGCTCAACGGATCAAAAGGGTTTTTGGTTCTGTTTTGGTGATTTTAATGTGGTCATATGTAAAGAAGAAAGAAAAGGCTCCGAATCTAATGCAAGAGAAGCTCTCGAATTCAATAACTTCATATTTGATTTGGCTATGGTGGATATTCCTATGGGTGATCGAAAATTTACCCGAATGACAAAAAATGGCAACAAGCTAAGTAAGTAGGACATATTTCTAGTTTCACCGAATGTGATTGCTAAATGGCCAAAGATTTGTGTGACTGCACTCGTTCGAGATGAATCAGACTATAATTTAACACCCCGTCAAAATCACCATTGACGCGGATGTTAACTACAGTCCCAGTGCATGGATTGACTTCTATGTAACAACAAAGTTTTACAGCGGAAGCAATAAATACCTGAGATAAACATGCAAACGGGTCAACATAAAGTTGGTGAATCTACAAGTTTAAGAAAACAAATACTAGTATGTTTCAGGACTCAGTTTTTAGAAATCATTTATCAGAAATCAGTTATCGGAATTCAGTATTCAAAATTCAGTTATCAGTAATCAGTTATTCGAAATCAGTTATCAGTTATCTGTATTAAACCACGAGTTTTCGTACAACCAGTTGTACAACATATACATTATCATGGGCACTTGAATACAAAGCTTAACCAATACATAGTGAACTGTGCAATACTTTACCCTATACTCTTTTATACACTTGCCTTAGTGTACGTTATACGAAGTAATAAGCACCACATTATGTAGCAGTGAGGCTGTCACACCTAACAGATCCGTCCCTATGATTCGCGCTTCCCAATTAACTAAAGTATTCAAGCTAAGGGATTTTTAGGCATAAAATCATATGTATAAAGATTTAGTATTCACATCTAAAGCATAAAATGGTTTAGAAATCAACATGTTATCTCATCCCAAAAATAAAAGTGAAAATGAGACCGTAGACTCACCTTGGGTTGCAACAACACGTAACCAGACACGTGAACAGTAAGTATGAATGCCTTGACCTGTAAACTAAACCTAGAGAATATGTTGGTCAATAGTTGTCTAAATTACTAGACCGGTCCATAAGGTACACATCGTCCTAATGCTCAAACTGACTCATAGCTTCAACAGAAGTCAACAAAAGTCAAAGCAAGTCAAGCAAAGTCAAACTTGGTCAAGATGGTCAAACTAAGTAAAAACATCAGTTGTTCATGCAATATTGGTCAATAAGTCAACCCAACTTCAATTGGTCACTTTCAGATTTCAGTTTCACAGTTTTAGTAGTTTACGGTTACGTAACGTGTAAACAATTCGTTAACGACCAACTAGTGTACCATAAAGCAACAAGCAAGTAATGTATGCCTATAGTGCTTTACATGTCAGTAGGTAAAATTCATACAACTCTATAAACCTATGCCATGTGGTTTACACCTTTGTATAAACACGTTTTACAAACACACAATGCACATAACAGTTTTAGCTCGCGCGCCAGATTTGTAAAATCTACCATTTATTCTAGAAAATTAAAAACACATAAGAGCAGCGGAAGGTGATCACAAACATCTAAAGGTTTCACTAGTAAAAAGGGCTAAGCTTTTAGTGTAGCCAATTCGTACAGTTTTGCACCGAAAATCTGGTGTTCTGATTTGGACATTATTTAGGCATAGCATTTTACGACCCATTTAGCACACAATGTATAAGGTGTTACATGTTGAGATACAGATGCAATTTGATTCTTAACATGCAAGTATTAATATATCAGAAGGCTAAGTCTCCTAAAAATTCACATTTCATGTTATGCCATTTTCTGTGCACTCGAGACAGATTCTATCCCATTTAGGTGGTCATTTTCGAATGCATATATCTCAACATCTAGGAACATTTAGGATACAATATCTATATGAAAAGTCAAGTATTAATCTTGAATTTTTCAAATCTCATATTGATGTGTGAAATCTAGTATATAATTTATCTTTGGAAATTCCGGTTTAAAGATTACTACACACTAACGGGCAGTGTACCCGATCGTGCAATAGTATAAAGTTGGTAATTCTGAAATCGTTCCAAGGACAGTTTAAATGTGAGAATTAAGATTGTAACTAATAAAAATAAACTAAGTTAATCTATGAAAATTGAGAGTACGAGATAGTTTGTTTTGTGGCTATTTAACGATTAGCCAAATCAAAGATTGATTTAAAAGTAAAAGACAATATTTTTGTGTTATAAAGTTTATAGGAAAGTAAATGCAGACTCAACTAAAAGTAAAGATATTTGAATTTAATAGATAAAAGAATGTTCACCTAGATCTCCTATTCGCAGTGTCGGATGATTTGTTATTAAGCTCTAGTTCGATTTATCAATACATGCAACTATAGAGTCGGTTTACCCAGAGTTCTCTTTTAGCAAACATGTCAAACTTAGATTTATTGGCTTAGGGTTCCGTTTCACCAAAGACCTCTTTCGTTTATGACTTAGTAATTAACTAATTATAAGATTAAGATTCAATTGGTTACGCGTTCGCTCCACACAATTCACCCATATTTTGTTCAATCTATGTTACCCGGTTTACCCCCTTGGTCCAGTAAGCACCCAATTGGTTAAGACAAATCAATTAAAACTAGTGTACTAAATTGAAACAGGGTTCCCTTTGTTCAAACAAGATCACTAATCAACCTAGTAACAATAATCAACACCCACAAGAATGGTTCTTAATCAAAACTCATAATTATCATGCATTAATCAAATCAAACTTTAAAGTATCATCCAAACACATACGAATATTCAATCTAGACAAACATTTAAGTGCTTAGCCAACCATGGCTAAAACCAAAATCACAAATAAACAATTAAGAGTATTCATAATGATGATAAGAATTAAACCTAATGAAAATTGTGTTCTTGAATGATGAACGGATCGAGACGCGTTTCCGGAATGATTGATGTGTTAGAATGATCTTGGGGTTCCCCAAAAATCACCCTTCTTCGTCAAAAAGCTGCTGGAATTCGTCTGGATGAAATAATGAATAATTGGGGTAAACATTCGGGCTTTAAATAGGTAAAATATGATCCCGGCTGAAGGTGGAGCGGCGCTCCACATATGGAGCGGCGCTCCATATGCTGCATTCCTGATTTCTGGCCTTTTGAAAGCTCTCAACTTGATTTTCTACTCTACTGGAGCGGCGCTCCACCATTCCAATCGGCGCTCCAGGCCTCTTTTATGATTCCGAGCTAAAAACTCACTAATATTTGTCCAAACTTGAATCGAACTAACCTCTTTCACTCGCTTCCATAGAAAATCATTAAAACCATCAAATATCTTCAAAATTCATCTCCTTGGTCTTAGAACTCAAACTTTCACAACAATTATCGAAATAACACCAAATCGTATCCAAAAGGACCAAAATGTGCCCGATATCGCTAAGGAAAACGCGTATGAAATATGCGATATCAAACAACCCCACACTAGAATTTTGCTTGTCCTCAAGCAATTAAACTCGATAATAATCTTCTACCATAAAGTAACATCTTCAAAAGTATATGTAGAACCAAACGAACAATCAACAAACCATCGTCTAGCATGTGCACGATTTGCAGTAAATACCAACCATACCTCCCACTTGCATTCCCCCGAAATTAACTTCCCAGTCCTCAAGCAATCAAATATGAACAAAGTAGCTAACTAAAGTCTTGAATTGCGTACCAAATAAAATGATTCAAAGAATCTCGAACCATAATGTAAGTTTTAAAGGAACCGGGAATCAAGTGGGAGCCAAACACCAAAGATATGACAATCGAATGCATGTGCCAAAAAGAACGCACGGGCTAGCCCGCAATTGGTCAAGCCAATGCATCCCACAGTACCTAACATCGTGAGATGTTGGTAAGAAAATAATGCGCTTAGGAGGGTACACATTACGTCCAGATATCATCGATAATCATGAGGTAATCATCTAATCCGTTAAGTTAACCATAAAGATTGAGGTTCATCAGGCTTAAAAGCTGATATCTTACCTTTCCGGAGGTTATCCACTGGGAATCTGATCAATCACTGACATTTTGTGTATCATGGTGTGCTTCCCATTTGGCTAGAAAATCTCCCTCATTGAGATAAGCTTTGACTACCAGTTTCCCTATTTGACGTTGAGGCCTGGTATATTTTCAGTCGATTTTAGCAATGACTTTTCAAGATTTTTCGTCACCCTACAACTGGTCTGGACTACAACTTCTGAAACAAATCAGCAAGTGTGTCGTTCGGGAGACTTGACTCCCTTTAGGATGGAATGGATACATCCTGTGTGGTTAAATAAAGTGGTCGGGTGCAACCTTGTCCTTGTTAGGAGAAACAATGAGGATCGCCCTGTTAAAGTTTTCGATCTAGCGCATGGCCCGGTTTCGACCACACGACCAATCACCGTTCATACGGTTGACACCCGCCTTCGTGCAGATGACCTATGTATAAATTTTTATGTTCATGTAGGATTTCACATTCAAAATAATGAACATGTTTCGAAAGTTCAAGACTTTCACCTCTAACAGTACCTCATCGTGAAATGATGGGTAATGAAATGGTACATCTTAAGAGGTATACGTACCAAGTGAAACGGTCGAAAGACTTTACTTCCTTAATGAGTGGATCTGACTCACTCGGGAATGCCAATCTATTTCAATTGACACTCGGTTTAAATTCCAAAAACCTTTGGGTGCCATAGCTTTTGGCTATGGGTTGTGTTGTCTAAGCAAACACAAGCACGTAGCTATTGTTCCTAAAAAGGACAACACTGGTGAAGCTCTAGGCTCCTCTTCCCACAGTATCACACCATTAAATGATGTAATAATAAAATGATATAGTTTCAAAAGTCTGCTATACCAAGTAACCAAAAGTTTTTGATCTGGCACGTGATTCAGTCACAATCACGCTATGCAATCACCGCTCTCTCACGGTTTACACCTGTTTTGGTACAGGTGACCTACTATTGAGTTCCCCGAACTCATAGGATTTCATGTCCAAGATAATGAACATGTGGGACAATTTTGGCTTCTTTGAAATCACGAAATATGCCATAAAATACCAAGTCAATTTTCATAATTAAGGTTTTGGCCGAATTTTCAATTGTTTTTCTACCTCTTTTTTTTATTTTTAAACTAACTTTTCTATTTTTTTTTTTACGACCAAAACCCGTGAAACGTCAAGTCTTTTTAAATCAAAACTAATATGATGATGATTCCATTAACAACCAACCCGAGAGATTTTACATCCCCCACCCCACACTTGAGATCAAAATTAGATAAAATCGAAAGGGTTATGTGAGAAATAAAATATAAAAACTTATCGAGCTTAACCACTGATCGTGGAATGCCAGTGACAGATGGCGCTGAACTGACTGCCAGCATAAGAACATCGTCCATTCCCGATCATCACACCTATATCATCAATCATGCAGTTTTGCTGAACTTAATGCTAGACTTGAAAAATCGTTTCACCAACAAACCTAAGAAAAGAAAAACAAATGAATCTACATAACAGGACAAGGTGGCACCACCCGATGCCGAAACGCCCTATCCCTCAAATAAGTTTCAAAGTACACAATCAGAGAATATAATTATTCAAGTACAGACCAAATGAAAAGGAAATAGTTTCAAATAAATACAACATGACATGCTCAGCAATCAATCTTTCCTCGGCCACAAGTCTCTGAACGGGTCCCAATCCACACCATAAGTATCCTGACAAGCCTGATACAGGTCATATGATGGATCTGGCCTAGGAGGAGTAACGGATGTATAATCAGGAATGGTAGTCCGTGTCGGAATATAAGCCTCCGGGTTCTGACGCATCTTTCTCTGAATTTGTCTCTGATGAACCTCCCACTGATTGTGGGCCCAAATTCCCCTCACATCATACTCTACCCTGTCAACTCGCTCACCCAAACCACCCATCTCCGTTCCGAACTGTCCCAGCATTGTGTTAATCGCACCATAACTATTCTGGTGCCAAACCCTCATATCCTCGTTATGCCTGTACTACTCCTCTAGCATCCTCTGATTATACTCAACCTAAGCATTATAGGCTGACCTACTATCCCGATATTCCAAATGCATCCCATCAACACTGTTAACCAGAGAATCCCAACTTTCTTCACTCAGGGACCACGTACCCGGTACGTTTGCACTCGAACTACCTGCCTCATACGTGGATCGACTACCTCCACATCCACGACCACGTCCAGCCCCGTCTCTGGGTTGTTGTTGCTCATCATCCACCAAAACCCAACCTTGTGGACCTCTTCGGATAAACTCAGCTTTTGAGAAAAACAAAATATTAGTGGGCATCGCCTCAACCCCCAACATACTACACCAATTAGTCGGGACTGAAAACACCCGAGCAAATCTAGTCACCAAGTGCCCACCTAACAACGGGTGTTCTGTTCGTTTATCTGTTCCAATCTCTTGTAACCATGCTCCTAACATACAAGGGACGTCAATCCGCTCTCGCAATTTAATCTGCTGAAGAATCCAAAGATCTCTTCGCTGAATCTAATTCCCATTTCCTCTAGCCATAAACATGTGAGCAATCATCTTAAAAATCATCCGGTCCTCCGAAAGTCGAAGCATTGACTGAACACTCCTACTTGAACTAAAAGGACCCGCATCACCTTTCGCCACCATTGGCCAATAATCACTTTCACTAAACGGTTCCTGCCCAAACACCTTCCCCTGTACCAAGAACCACTTTAAATCGTTGTCATTTAACTCGGGATATAAATCCAACGCCCGAGCTACCCCAATCTTACTCAAGCTGCGCTCCAACCCTCCTAACCTGAATGTCAAGAAATCTGCCTCAGTAGGAGAGGCTCGTGGTCTACAACTAACAGTGGATAAGAACTCTATAGTTAATGGCTCAAAGATATCCTCATTAATTTCAAATAACCGTTCGTATGGCCTCAATTCTTCACCCGCATATGTCACCCACAAAAACCCACGCAATCTCCTAACAATATTGTTACCCAAAGCTGTGAGTTGCGTCCAATCCAAGTAATAAGTTCGTTCGATCGGACGGGCGCTATTAATCGTGAATCGTTCTTCCAAATCCTCATCATTATAGATTTGTGACAACCATAGCTCCGGATTATTTGGTGGTTGTCTTGGTTGTTCGGTGTTGCCTCGTGATCTCTACACACATGAAACAAATAAAGAAACCAAAACACCAAACTCAAAAGTTAGTGTTAGTCAAAATAATAAGCACCCAAGTCCCTGCACAACCAAAACATGTTACATGCTAAGTCACTTTAAAGACAATCACCAAGTTAACCGAGTAACACATGTAAACATGCCAAGAGCTCAAATATATGCATATCAAATTATCTCTTAAAATATAGCACACAACAACCATACCAAAACATGTCAAACATGACTACTCATAACACTTTTAACTTTCTCAAATCCAATAAAGTTCATCATGTTTGCTAACTTTTTACCAATTCAAATAACTACTATCAAACTACTCATCTCATCACAAATACACAAGTTATGTCTCTTCTAGCATGGCATCATAAATAATCAAACCCAATATAGCACAAGTCAATCAAACCAACATGACCCGCCCATATGAACACAACCCCACACTAGTGCAAAAACATATCATCAACTCAAGAACAAGAACAATTTCAAACAAGTAACTCCTTTTTCACTTACAAATTCGGATTCTCAAACACACAAACCCTAGGTTCAAGTATAACTACTAAAAACACAAGATTAATCATGAATTCAAAGCATACAATGATAATCTAACAAAACCCATTACTAATTAGAACACAAAACCCCAATTAACAAACCCCACACTAATTCATCATATAAATCAAAGATTAAGCAAGCAAATATACATAATTAGATGAAATTAGCAAGATAGAAAACAAATTCGGACCTTAGTGGGAGCCATTCTTGCAAGATGAGGAAGTAATTAGACAAGAAATTGAAGGTTAAGAATTTAGGGTTTTTAGATCTAGGTATTTGTAGGTGAAGAAAAGATAAAGAAAGTGAAATAGAAATAGTTATTTGGGTGTAAAAAGGCTGTAAATGAAATGTCCCGTTCTTATTGATTAAAAACGTTCCATATTAATTAATTTCGTTGCGAGGTTTTGACCTCTATATGAGACGTTTTTCAAAGACTGCATTCATTTTTAAAACAAACCATAACCTTTATTTCATAAATAAAGGTTTAAAAAGCTTTACGTAGATTATCAAACAATGATAATCTAAAATATCATGTTTACACACGACCATTACATAATGGTTTACAATACAAATATGTTACATCGAAATCAGTTTCTTGAATGCAGTTTTTACACAATATCATACAAACATGGACTCCAAATCTTGTCCTTGTTTTAGTATGCAACAGCGGAAGCTCTTAGTATTCACCTGAGAATAAACATGCTTTAAACGTCAACAAAAATGTTGGTGAGTTATAGGTTTAACCTATATATATATCAAATTGTCACAATAGACCACAAGATTTCATATTTCAATACACATCCCATACATAGAGATAAAAATCATTCATATGGTGAACACCTGGTAACCGACATTAACAAGATGCATATATAAGAATATCCCCATCATTCCGGGACACCCTTCAGATATGATATAAATTTCGAAGTACTAAAGCATCTGGTACTTTGGATGGGGTTTGTTAGGCTCAATAGATCTATCTTTAGGATTCGCGTCAATTAGGGTATCTGTTCCCTAATTCTTAGATTACCAGACTTAATAAAAAGGGGCATATTCGATTTCAATAATTCAACCATAGAATGTAGTTTCACGTACTTGTGTCTATTTTGTAAATCATTTATAAAACCTGCATGTATTCTCATCCCAAAAATATTAGATTTTAAAAGTGGGACTATAACTCACTTTCACAGATTTTTACTTCGTCGGGAAGTAAGACTTGGCCACTGGTTGATTCACGAACCTATAACAATATATACATATATATCAAAGTATGTTCAAAATATATTTACAACACTTTTAATATATTTTGATGTTTTAAGTTTATTAAGTCAGCTGTCCTCGTTAGTAACCTACAACTAGTTGTCCATAGTTAGATGTACAGAAATAAATCGATAAATATTATCTTGAATCAATCCACTACCCAGTGTATACGTATCTCAGTATTGATCACAACTCAAACTATATATATTTTGGAATCAACCTCAACCCTGTATAGCTAACTCCAACATTCACATATAGAGTGTTTATGGTTGTTCCGAAATATATATAGATGCGTCGACATGATAGGTCGAAACATTGTATACGTGTCTATGGTATCTCAAGATTACATAATATACAATACAAGTTGATTAAGTTATGGTTGGAATAGATTTGTTACCAATTTTCACGTAGCTAAAATGAGAAAAATTATCCAATCTTGTTTACCCATAACTTCTTCATTTTAAATCCGTTTTGAGTGAATCAAATTGCTATGGTTTTATATTGAACTCTATTTTATGAATCTAAACAGAAAATGTATAGGTTTATAGTCGGAAAAATAAGTTACAAGTCGTTTTTGTAAAGGTAGTCATTTCAGTCGAAAGAACGACGTCTAGATGACCATTTTAGAAAACATACTTCCACTTTGAGTTTAACCATAATTTTTGGATATAGTTTCATGTTCATAATAAAAATCATTTTCCCAGAATAACAACTTTTAAATCAAAGTTTATCATAGTTTTTAATTAACTAACCCAAAACAGCCAGCGGTGTTACTATGACGGCGTAAATCCGGTTTTACGGTGTTTTTCGTGTTTCCAGGTTTTAAATCATTAAGTTAGCATATCATATAGATATAGAACATGTGTTTAGTTGATTTTAAAAGTCAAGTTAGAAGGACTAACTTTTATTTGCGAACAAGTTTAGAATTAACTAAACTATGTTCTAGTGATTACAAGTTTAAACCTTCGAATAAGATAGCTTTATATGTATGAATCGAATGATGTTATGAACATCATTACTACCTCAAGTTCCTTGGATAAACCTACTGGAAATGAGAAAAATAGATCTAGCTTCAAAGGATCCTTGG
The DNA here is from genome assembly GCF_046630445.1 of Rutidosis leptorrhynchoides. NCBI lineage: Eukaryota > Viridiplantae > Streptophyta > Magnoliopsida > Asterales > Asteraceae > Rutidosis > Rutidosis leptorrhynchoides. Next base: position 132,384,361 of record NC_092335.1, read on the forward strand.
ATGGCTTGAAAGTTCTTGAAGCAGAATCATGACACGAAAACAATTTTAAGTAAGATTTCCACTCGAAATAAGATTGTTATAGTTATAGAAATTGAATTAAAGTTTGAATATGATTATTACCTTGTATTAGAAAGATAACCTACTGTAAGTAACAAAGGTTTCTTGATCTTGGATGATTACTTGGAATGGATTTAGAAAACTTGGAAGTAAACTTGCAATCTTGGAAGTATTCTTGATTTTATGAAACTAGAACTTTTGGAATTTATGAAGAACACTTAGAACTTGAAGATAGAACTTGAGAGAGATCAATTAGATGAAGAAAATTGAAGAATTAAAGTGTTTATAGGTGTTTTTGGTCGTTGGTGTATGGATTAGATATAAAGGATATGTAATTTTGTTTTCATGTAAATAAGTCATGAATGATTACTCATATTTTTGTAATTTTATGAGATATTTCATGCTAGTTGCCAAATGATGGTTCCCACATGTGTTAGGTGACTCACATGGGCTGCTAAGAGCTGATCATTGGAGTGTATATACCAATAGTACATACATCTAAAAGCTGTGTATTGTACGAGTACGAATACGGGTGCATACGAGTAGAATTGTTGATGAAACTGAACGAGAATGTAATTGTAAGAATTTTTGTTAAGTAGAAGTATTTTGATAAGTGTCTTGAAGTCTTTCAAAAGTGTATGAATACATATTAAAACACTACATGTATATACATTTTAACTGAGTCGTTAAGTCATCGTTAGTCGTTACATGTAAATGTTGTTTTGAAACCTTTAGGTTAACGATCTTGTTGAATGTTGTTAACCCATTGTTTATTATAACAAATGAGATGTTAAATTGTTATATTATCATGATATTATGATATATAATATATCTTAGTATGATATATATACAGTTAAATGCCGTTACAATGATAATCGTTACATATATGTCTCGTTTCGAAATCATTAAGTTAGTAGTCTTATTTTTACATATGTATTTCATTGTTAATACACTTAATAATATATTTACTTATCATTTAACATAATTAACCAAGTGTATCAATATCTTAATATGATTCATATGTACCTAGTAAGACGTTGTTATAACGATAATCGTTATATATATCGTTTTCGAGTTTCTTAAATTAATAGTCTCATTTTTATGTATATAACTCATTGTTAAAATACCTAATGAGATACATACTTATAATAAAATCATGTTAACTATATATATAACCATATATATGTCATCGTATAGTTTTTACAAGTTTTAACGTTCGTGAATCACCGGTCAACTTGGGTGGTCAATTGTCTATATGAAACCTATTTCAATTAATCAAGTCTTAACAAGTTTGATTGCTTAACAAGTTGGAAACACTTAATCATGTAAATAACAATTTCATTTAATATATATATAAACATGGAAAAGTTCGGGTCACTACAGTAAACCCGTCTCCCCTTTGTGTGATTGTAAATCTTGGTTTTTTTTTATATATTAAAAAGCAACAGCCCCTGCCCGACAGTCAAATGGAGCGGCGCTCCAGGTGTCGCGCGGCGCTCAAGATATGGCGCGGCGCTCAAAAAGCTCGTGCGGCGCTCCAGTACGCTAAAAATCATGTCGAGGGTTTTTAAACATCCGGTACATCAGGTACGTACCATCTGAGCGGCGCTCAATGGTTTGGAGCGGCGCTCCAAGTGCTGATAATCCAGAATTTTGCATTTTTAAGCCATTTTAACCCATTTTAACCCATTTACTCAACCTAAAAACCAATAAACAACCCAAACAAAAAACCGAGCACGATCATATTGCACATATCATCAAACAAGAACGAAAATATACAAACTCTACAACAATGTGAAGTTTATTACTGAGTCATTCACAAGACTCGTTACCAAACTCAAGTGACGTTAGGATCGGGTTCAACGTGAACCCCGTCATCAATCACCAACGGACCATCGAAATATTTCTTCACTCGATGTCCGTTAACCTTAAAGGTAGTACCACTCGTATTTTTCAACTCAATCGCACCGTATGGGTACACCTTAACAACCTCAAATGGTCCCGTCCACCGGAACTTAAGTTTTCCTGGTAAAAGCTTCAATCTAGAGTTGAACAAAAGCACTTGATCGCCCTCATTAAACTCTTTCGGACCCTTTAACCTTCTATCATGCCATTGCTTGGTTTTCTCTTTATAAATTAACGAATTTTCATACGCATCAAGGCGTAATTCACCAAGCTCATTCAATTGCCCCGCCCTTAAGCATCCGGCTTCCCTTAAATCCAAATTGCACTTTTTAAGTGCCCACATCGCCTTATGCTCAATTTCCAATGGGAGATGGCACGCTTTCCCATAAACCAACCGATAAGGAGTGGTACCAATTGGCGTTTTGTAGGCGGTTCGAAACGCCCACAAAGCTTCATCGAGTTTATTTGCCCACTCCTTCGGATTCGACCCTACAGTTTTCTCAAGAATTCCTTTAAGAGCTCGATTGGTATTCTCAACTTGTCTGCTCGTTTGGGGATGGTACAAAGTAGAAACTTTATGGATTACTCCATATCGCTTCAACACCTTCTCCATTTGGGCGTTACAAAAATGAGTACCCCTATCGTTAATCAAAGCTTTAGGAGTTCCAAATAGTGAGAATAAATGCTGAAGGAAAGAAATCACAACTCGTGCATCATTTGTAGCCAAAGCTTGCGCTTCGGCCCATTTAGACACGTAGTCAATGGCAACGAGTATGTAACTATAATTCTGAGATTTCGAAAATGGCCCCATAAAGTCAATCCCCCAAACGTCAAATACTTCGCAAACTTGGAGGCTTTGTTGAGGCATCTCGTCCCGTTTAGTGACTTTACCGGCCCTTTGACAAGAATCGCACGATTTGCAAATCCGGTGGGCATCCTTGAAAATTGTCGGCCAAAAGAAATCGGCATCATAGACTTTACGCCCCGTGATTTGGGGTCCAAAATGCCCACCGGTAGGCCCACTATGGCACTCGTTCAAAATACACATACACTCTTCACCGAAAACACACCGGCAGATAGACAACAATGAAAAAGATAGGGGTCCTCCCAGAAATAGTACTTAAGGTCACTGAAGAATTTCTTCCTCTTTTGATGTAACCACCCTTTTTCCAAGAATCCCCCAACGAGATAATTAGCAATGTCCACGTACCATGGCTCATCCACCTTGTCCATCGCCATGAGATATTCATTGGGAAAATCATCATGGATACTTGACTCGTGAAGGACTTCGAGATTTGGATTCTCGAGTTTAGACAAGTGGTCAGCCGCTAGATTTTCAGCACCCTTCTTATCCCGGATCTTGATATTGAATTCTTGCAAAAGCAAGATCCATCTAAGCAGTCGAGGTTTTTCATCCGGTTTCGAAAATAGGTACTTAAGAGCAGAATGGTCCGTAAAAACAATAGTCTTATACAAGACTAAGTAGGACCGGAACTTATCAAACGAAAAGACCACCGCTAGGAGCTCCTTTTCAGTGGTAGTATAATTCAATTGTGCTCCTTGCAAGGTCCTGCTTGCATAGTAAATGTGTGATGCCCCGTACAAAACCATCGTGTACGATTCATCAACAACAGGATCATTACAAGGTCAAACACTATATGCTGTTTCAAAATAAGTTGGCATTCATGAATAAAGATGACGTCATAACCAACGTCAAATGTTTTACAACCAAAAGTATGCTTTTATGAACGGAAGCAAGTAATAATAGTACGTGACTTTTAGGTCGTTACAAATCATTGTTCAAAAGTAATAAAGTTTGAATGCAAGATAAAATGTTTCATGCGGTAACAACTCTAATAAGGCAGCGGGTGGCTAATCAGCAAGACTAGTACAACAGCAGAAGCAAGCAACCTTAAGCACCTGAGAAAAACATACTTAAAAACATCAACACGAATGTTGGTGAGCTATAGTTTAAGTATAACAGTAATGTAAGGTAGGCCACGAGATTTCAGTGCTTCAACAACGTTTCAAAACAGTATGAAAAGTATATGTTCAACCGTGGGCACTTGGTAACTAACTTAACGTTTATCACCCCCTAAAAGTACACTTGGAGAGTGTGTATGTTTACGAAGTATTAAACACCCGTTAAATGCTAGCGCTACTAGCCCGAGTGGGGATGTCAAACCCTATGAATCCATATCTAAGATTCGCATTCACCGGTTCAAAGACCAATGACTAAACATTACCGAGCTAAGGAGAAAGTTTATGCCGTTGTATAACCCACACAAATATAAAGTTTAAGTACTCGTGCCTAGTATGTAAAACGTAAAATGCGCATGTATTCTCAGTTCCAAAAATAGTTAAAGTAAAAAGGGATGCTATAACTCACAGTGATAAAGTAGTAAAAGTTGGTACGCGGTAAAGTAAGCAAAGTGGTTGGTCCAAAAGTCCTCAACCTAAGTCAAAAGGTACTAAGTTAGTAAATTGTTCCCAAAGGTTTAAATGTATGTAAATTAGGTCTTAAGACTAGGGTTTGAAACAAAGGCTGACTTCGTTCAGTCGCCACGACCTCTATACAAACTGAAATGAGGTGAGACCAGTGTCCAGGGCTCCGTATATGAGTCCCCTAGAGGCTGACCAATTTCTAGAACTAAACTCGTCTTCGTTTGACCGTGGTGACGGTTTAAGTGCGAGTAGGTCATAATTTCAGCACAATGTTAAAAGGACATAGTGACGTTCGGAGGGCCATAGATCCTAAACCGTAACTCGGATTAAGACGACTCTTAAACAAAAAATTATATACTCAAACAGAGATAACTGAAAATCAACTTTACAGTAGCCCAGGTATTCTGATCAGACCCAAAAAACAGTAGGTTAAGTGTTCCGTGGGTTCTTGGTGATCGATGCTCATCACGGTTCTCATCCTTGATGCTTATAGCTTCAAGTGTACAACTCATTGATGTGTTTGCATCATCTTTACCAAGTTTTAACCATCATAACACAAGTGCAAGTCTAAGACATGTAGCACAACTCACTTAAGAGTTGTATGAAGTTTGATGAACCAAAGTTGCATCAAGATCTTAGATCCAACACATACATGAGTTATAAAAGTAATGTTAAGCTACAAACTTGAAAGTAAAGTAAATAATCAAGATCTTAAGTTGTAGAACATAGTTCTTAGTTAGATCTTGAAGATCCTTGACCCAAAAGTCTAGATCTAAAGTTCTTAAGTTAGATCCTAAGTTATAAGACTTGGATCTTTACTTTAATGAAACCATAAGTTACGAAACTTAGATTTTCATCTTGTAATGTGCATGTAAGCTTATAAGCTCTTGTTTATAACAAAATTAGAAGATCATAAGCTATAGAAACTTAGATCTATCAAAAGTATATGAAGTTGTAACTAGAAAGTTAAACTTCCATGTCTTGAACTTACAAAGTTTCAAGAATAATAAGATCAAGATTAACTAGTAAATACTTGACCAAGAACTATAAATCATGAATTTAAACTTGTACAAGAGAAGGAAAATAACTAGATCTACAAGTATAAAATTCATGTTTGTTTCATACTTAGGAAGATTCAAATCAAAGTTGAATCTTAGGATTTAAGTCTACAAACATGAAAACAAAGATGATCATCAAGTTTATGAACTCTAGATCTTGAAAATACTTAAGTATAGAACTACAAACTAACAAGTTTGAGTTCTTGTTCTTGGTTCTTCATCAACAAAAGAGTGAAGAAAACAAGATTCATGGAGATGCAAACTAACAAGTTTGATCTCTAACAACAAACAACAATAATCAAGTAATTAAGCAAGAAGTAATGATGATGATGATACTATATGTTTCGGTTTTATTCAAGAAAAAAAAGAAGAAATGAAACATTTTACTTACAAGGAAAGAGAGAGAAGTTGAGAGAGAGTTGTGAGTAATTTTGTGTGTGTGAAATGAGGAAGTGAAATACAAGTAATATGTAACAAAGTGAAATGAAAATGGTCTCCTCTTGCTTGCTTGAAAACCGATGATATGGAGTAACAAAAGGAGAAGTCAATTATCCAACTTTCAAGTGTGGGATATTGTAGTATGCTAGGAAAGGATAGTAAGTTAAATGCATGGGAGAAAGGTGTAGCATGCTTGAAGTGTTTTGTCTCTAAATTAAGCTAATTAATCCATGCTTTTCCTTAATGTAATACTAGCTTAATACATGGGCTTACAAGTCCATTAGAAGTGTAGGGTGGGCTTACTAGTCCATGAATTAAAAGTCCAAGCCCAAGTAACCAACAATTAAATAAAAAGCCCAAGTAATTAACCATCAACCTTAGTTAATTAAAAATAATTAATAAAAATTAATCATGAAGGTAAATAATATTCAAAAAATATTATTCGTGAAAAGTACGCGTGTCACAAAGACTAGTAGGGCCATGGAAAGTTAAATACGGTAACAAGTAAATGTAATAAGATACATTTATTAAGGCGCAAGTATTAATAATAAATATTAATAAATATACGTTGGAAAATCCAGGGTCGTTACATTACCCACCTGTTAAAGAAAATTTCGTCCCAAAATTTTAAGCTGAGGTAGATGGAAGAGTTGGGTAAAGGTGAGGATACTTCTGCATCATTTGATCCTCTCGTTCCCAGGTAAACTCAGGTCCTCGTTTGGCATTCCATCATACTTGGACGATCGGAATCTTGTTGTGTTTCAAAGTTTTGACCTCGCGGTCCATAATCTCGACAGGTTCTTCCACAAAGTGAAGTTTGTCATCAATCGTAAGTTCTTCCAGTGGTATGACAAGTTCTGGTGCAGCAAGACATTTCTTCAAATTCGATACGTGGAAGGTAGGATAAACTGAGCTCAATTGAGTTGGGAGATCCAAACGGTAAGCAACGGGTCCAACACGCTCCGAGATTTCAAAATGACCAATGTATCGTGTGTTGAGCTTCCCATGTTTTCCAAAGCGAATCGCACCTTTCCAAGGTGCGACCTTTAACATTACACGGTCACCCACGTTGAATTCAAAGTCCTTACATTTGAGTTCGGCATAACTCTTTTGACGATCACGGGCCATCTTAAGTCTCGCTTGAATCTGGGCAATCTTCTCCGTTGTTTCATGGACTACCTCGGGTCCAGTGATTTGCTTTTCGCCTACTTCGGCCCAAAAAATAGGAGATCGGCACTTGCGGCCATACAACGCTTCAAAAGGTGTGGCATTAATGCTCGAGTGATAACTGTTGTTGTAAGAAAATTCGGCGAGTGGCAAATGCCTTTCCCAGGCCTTTCAGAAATCGATAACACATGCACACAACATGTCCTCCGAAGTCTGAATCGTGCGTTCACTTTGCCCGTCGGTCTGTGGGTGATATGCAGTACTCATGTCGAGACGGGTTCCCATGGCTTCTTGTAAAGAACGCCAAAATCTGGAAGCAAAACAGGGATCGCGATCTGAGATGATCGATAAAGGTACACCATGATGAGATACAACCTCCTTGATGTATAGTTGAGTAAGTCTCTCCATCGTATCCGTCTCCTTCATGGCTAAGAAGTGTGCAGATTTAGTGAGATGGTCAATGATAACCCAGATGGTATCGTATCCACCCACCGTCTTTGGTAGCTTAGTAATGAAGTCTGTCGTTATCCTCTCTCACTTCTATTGCGGGATTTTCGGTTGTTGAAGTAATCCAGAAGGCCTCTGATGTTCGGCCTTAACTTTCGAGCAAGTCAAACACTTACCAACATAAGTTGCAACGTACTTCTTAAGATTTGGCCACCAATACTGTTCCTTAAGATCATGGTACATTTTACCCGCTCCGGGATGAATCGAATATCTAGACTTGTGGGCTTCATCTAGTATAAGGTTCCGTAGATCTCCATAACAAGGTACCCAAATTCTTCCGGCGAAGTACCGAAGTCCTGTCTCCTTAACCTCGAATCGAGAGATGAGAATGTTCAGGTGTTCATGAGATATATTCCCCTCCTTGAGAGCCTCATCTTGGGCTACTCAGACCTGATTATTGAGATTTGAATGGATGGTGATGTTCAAGGCCCGAACATGAAGAGGTGTCATCCTCTCCTTGCGGCTCAAAGCGTCAGCTACAACATTGGCCTTGCCAGGGTGATAACGAAGTTCACAATCATAGTCGTTTAGCGTCTCGATCCATCGACGCTGTCTCATATTCAGTTGCTTCTGATCAAAGATGTGCTGGAGGCTTTTATGATCGGTGAAAATAGTGCTCTTTGTTCCATAAAGATAGTGTCTCCACAGCTTTAATGCAAAGACAACGGCTCCAAGCTCGAGATCGTGCGTTGTGTAATTTTGCTCGTGAATCTTCAGTTGTCGGGAGGCGTAAGCGATAACCTTTGTTCGTTGCATCAGTACACAACCAAAACCACTTTTCGAAGCATCGCAATAAACGAAAAAATCGTCACTGCCTTCCGGAAGTGATAAGATAGGTGCGGTGGTTAACTTCTTTTTCAAGGTTTGAAATGCTGATTCCTGTTCGGGTTCCCAAATGAACTTCTTTCCATTGTGAGTCAGCGCGGTCAAAGGATGAGCAATCAGAGAGAAACCTTCAATAAATCTTCGGTAGTAACCGGCGAGACCTAGAAATTGGCAGATATGAGTTGGAGTGGTGGGGGTCTCTCACTTGCTGATAGCTTCAATCTTGGCGAGATCAACTTTGATACCCTGGTCGCTCACAACATGACCCAGAAATTGGACTTCCTTCAACCAAAATTCACACTTAGAGAATTTGCCATAAAGTTGCTCTTGTCTCAAGAGTTCAAGCACTAATCGAAGATGTTGTTCATGTTCTTCTTCGCTCTTAGAGTAGATGAGGATATCATCTATGAAGATGATAACGAACTTGTCCAAGTATGGTTTGCAGACACGATTCATGAGGTCCATGAACACGGCAGGTGCGTTGGTCAGGCCAAATGGCATTACAAGAAACTCATAATGACCATAACAAGTTCTGAATGCGGTCTTCATTACATCACTCTCCTTCACCCTCAACTGGTGATAACCGGATCGCAAATCGATCTTAGAGTAAACGCTTGATCCTTGCAACTGGTCGAAAAGATCGTCAATTCGGGGAAGAGGATACCGATTCTTGATCGTCAATTTGTTGAGTTCACAGTAGTCGATACACATGCAGAATGATCCATCCTTCTTCTTCATAAATAAAACGGGTGCGCCCCAAGGCGAGAAACTTGGTTGAATAAATCCACGGTCTAGCAGTTCTTGTAATTGGCTCTACAACTCTTACATCTCCGAAGGTGCGAGTCGATAAGGTGCACGAGTTACAGGTGCAGCTCCTGGCACTAAATCGATCTGAAATTCTACTGTTCTCAGTGGCGGTAATTTAGGCAAATCTTCCGAAAAGACATCGGAAAATTCGTTCACAATTCGTACATCGCCCACGCTCTTCACTTCAGTTTCTAATGTTTTCACATGTGCCAAAACAGCAAGGCGTCCTTTCTTCATAATCTTTTGCGCTTTCAAGTAACTAATGAGGTTCAGCTTCGAGGTACATCTCTCTCCGTAAATGATCAGTGGCTCACCATCTCCGTGTGGTATACGAAGAGCTTTATCTCCACAGATAATGTCAGCCCTTATCTTGGTCAACCAGTCCATACCGACAATAACATCAAAGCTTCCCAACTTAATGGGTATCAAGTCAATCTTGAAATCCACACCAGCTATGTTGATAATAGCTCCTCGGCTAATTTGGTCAACTTTCTCAAGTTTTCCATTGGCTACTTCTACAAGCATACTCTCCTTTAAAGGAACTAACGACCAATTTATCTTATCGCAAAAGTGTCTACATACATAACTTCTATCGGCGCCAGTATCAAACAAAACAGAAGCTAATAGATTGTTGATAGTGAATATACCTGTGACCAAGTCGGGGTTCTCACAGGCGTCCCTTGCGTTTACCTTGAAAGCTCTGCCACGCGGTGGTCCACCGTCCTTTCGCTTGTTGGGACACTCATTTCTGAAGTGGCCCGTTTGTCCGCATTCGTAACACTTTCTCGGTCCATTGGGGTTCGGCTTCCCATTCATGGTGGTGATCTTGCAGTCCCTGCCAATATGCCCGGTCTTTTTTGAATTTTTCACAAACAACATTACAGTACCCGGTATGGTGCTTGTAGCACCTCTTGCATTGCGGTAGGGTACCCTTGTAGTTGGGGTTCGAGTTGGTGTTCGGATTGGGATTCCCACTGTTGTTGTGCCTCTTAGCGGGGGTTTGATCATAGGCTCTCCCCTTGTTATTATCCCACTTACGCTTATCACTACTACCCGCTTCAGACTTAGCCTTTTCCGGTTCATCGATGATGATTTGATTCATTAAAGTGTGCGCCATGCGCATTGCTTCCAGGACGTTTGGTGGCTTAGATGAGGTGACATTTCCCTTAATGGACTTAGGAAGTCCCCACAAGTACCTTTCCATGCGCTTAAACTCTGGGGTAAACATGGTAGGACACATCAGGGCTAATTCTAGATACCTACGGTTGTAACCATCGAGATCGTTTCCCACAACCTTCAACTGCATAAACTCAATCTCCATCTTCTGGATCTCTGTCGTAGGGCAATATTCCTCAATCAGGGCCCCTTTGAATTCTTCCCAAGGGGTAGCAAATGCCTCATCAATACCCTTTGCTTGAGCCAATGTGTTCCACCAAGTTAGTACGCCGTCAGACAGCGTACATGAGGCATACTTGGTCGTGTTCACCTCTGAGCATTTACTAACTTGAAACACGGATTCTAATTTCTCAAACCTCCTAGTGAGACCAACTGGCCCCTCAGTTCCACTAAAGTTGTGGGGCTTGCAGCTTTGAAACTCTTTATATGTGCACCCATTACGAATGGGCTGGATAACCAGTGGCGGTGGAGCTTGGGGGTTCATTTCCGCTAAAGCTGCGGTGACTCATTCATTGATCATTTCCTCGATTTGGGCTATGGTGGGTGTTGATCTTCCGTTGGCCATTGATGTTCTAAACAAAAATTTTGACTCAAGTTAAAATCCAGTATTCAAATAATAGTAATACAGTATATGTAACCAACATGGAATCAACACATCACATGTTAATTAAGTAACGTAAATAGATTCAGATACCACAAAGTCATCATACAGTAACGTAAATAGAACACCGTGCAAGAATTAAACAACACAAAGTTCCATTCATTAATAATAAGTCGCATACATCCACATAGGTTAGTACAATACATAAGTAAAACATAAAACTACAAGTGAGATTACAAAATGAAATCTAATATAAAAGCCCTATGGTGATGGTGGGTGAAGGATGTCCATTATGTAGGATATCTGGTCCTCGAGCTCAGTTACCCGAGCACGGAGGATCTACACCTCTCTTGTCAGTTCCTTGACAGAGGGAGATGGTGGGACAGGCGGTTCTGGTGGTGCAGGCGGTGCCGGTGGTGCAGATGGTCCAGCTCCAGAAGTAGAGGCTGCAAAGTGGTAAGGCTTACGCACAAAAGGATCAGCAGGGTACGGTACAAGCTGCTTTCGGGCGATAACCTTACGACGCCGACCATGAGCGTCAACGAATGGTCGACCTCCATTAATCCCTGGAATAACGGTACCATCAAAATGGTACCGCTTCTTCGGCGGGGTGGAGGGTGGCTGTACAGGTGCATCATCAGGGTCCTCATCTGAATCCTCGTCACAAGAGTCGTCAGAGGATGAGTTGTCGGATGAAGAATCGGCGGATGATGGGTCGTCTAGATCGGCTGGGGGTGGCAACACGGGTGGCTCTCCTCGGGCGGCCATCATCTGTCGGTATCTGGCGGGCCCGATCGGCACGAGACGTCCATCAGGAAGGCATCGGCACCAATGGTTATGCTCATTACGGACTGGACCTTCCCCAAGTTCCGCGAAAATCACAGCACCACCGGAATGGTGCTGTGGCTCCGAGGGTCCTGGGACAAGTGGAGCTGGAATCTCCTGTAGGTCCTCGGCTCCGTCTGAGGTAATCACTGGGCCGGGCGCATGGCTACTAGCTCCGGAGGATGAAGCGCCAGAGTCACTGGAAGGTGTAGATGATGAGATGGAGTTAGCAACAACGGTAGGTGAGGTGGCCGATGAGTCCGAGTCGCTCTCCAAGTGAATGATAGTGGGCGGGGCATCCGACATCTGAAAAAGGAAAAATAACTTTTTCCATGTCAGTAAGTCATAAAGCAAGCACGTATTAGGCAAATTAACTACGACAGTCTAGATCATGTATAGCAGTAAGTAGCATGGCAATAATAGCAAATCGTACAGAAGTATCATGCAATCGAAGTATATAGTAACATGCAGTAGAGTAAACATGTAGCAGTACATAGCATATAGTAGCAAAAGTAAGCAGCAGCATGCAGTAAGTTCCGCAGAAACAAGTAAACTAGCAAGTTGTAGATTAGTCCTATTAGTGAATCCTTCTCGGTCGGGTCTTGACTCACTAATGCAACCTAATTCCCTACAACCAAGGCTCTGATACCAAATGTGATGCCCTGTACAAAACCATCGTGTACAATTCATCAACAACAGGATCATTACAAGGTCAAACACTATATGCTGTTTCAAAATAAGTTGGCATTCATGAATAAAGATGACGTCATAACCAACGTCAAATGTATTACAACCAAAAGTATGCTTCTATGAACGAAAGCAAGTAATAATAGTACGTGACCCTTAGGTCGTTACAAATCATTGTTCAAAAGTAATAAAGTTTGAATGCAAGATAAAATGTTTCATATGGTAACAACTCTAATAAGGCAGCGGGTGGCTAATCAGCAAGACTAGTACAACAGCGGAAGCAAGCAACCTTAAGCACCTGAGAAAAACATGCTTAAAAACGTCAACACGAATGTTGGTGAGCTATAGTTTAAGTATAACAGTAATGTAAGGTAGACCACGAGATTTCAGTGCTTCAACAGCGTTTCAAAACAGTATGAAAAGTATATGTTCAACCGTGGGCACTTGGTAACTAACTTAACGTTTATCACCCCCTAAAAGTACACTTGGTGAGTGCATATGTTTATGAAGTATTAAACACCCATTAAATGCTAGCGCTACTAGCCTGAGTGGGGATGTTAAACCCTATGGATCCATATCTAAGATTCGCGTTCACCTGTTCAAAGACCAATGACTAAACGTTACCGAGCTAAGGGGAAAGTTTATGCCGTTGTATAACCCACACATATATAAAGTTTAAGTACTCATGCCTAGTATGTAAAATGTAAAATGCGCATGTATTCCCAGTTACCAAAATAGTTAAAGTAAAAAGGGATCCTATAACTCACAGTGATAAATTAGTAAAAGTCGGTACGCGGTAAAGTAAGCAAAGTGGTTGGTTCGAAAGTCCTCAACCTAAGTCAAAAGGTACTAAGTCAGTAAATTGTTCCCAAAGGTTAAAATGTATGTAAATTAGGTCTTAAGTATCATCATCATTCATCATTTAACAAAAAGTGTAAAGTAAGTTTCAAGTAAAGACTAGGGTTTGAAACAAAGGTGGACTTCGTTCAGTCGCCACGACCTCTATACAAACTGAAATTAGGTGAGACCAGTGGCCAGGGCTCTGTATATGAGTCCCCTAGAGTTTGACCAATTTCCAGAACTAAACTCATCTTCGTTTGACCGTGGTGATGGTTTAAGTGCGAGTAGGTCAGAATTTTCAGCACAACGTTAAAAGGACATAGTGACGTTCGGAGGGCCATAGATCCTAAACCGTAACTCGGATTAAGACGAGTCTTAAACGAAAAATTATTTACTCGAACAGAGATAACTGAATATCAACTTTATAGTAGCCCATGTATTCTGATCAGACCCAAAAAATAGTAGGTTAAGTGTTCCGGTGGGTTCTTGGTGCTCGATGCTCATCACGGTTCTCATCCTTGATGCTTATAGCTTCAAGTGTACAACTCGTTGATGTGTTTGCATCATCTTTACCAAGTTTTGACCATAATAACATAAGTGTAAGTCTAAGACATGTAGCACAACTCACTTAAGTGTTGTATTAAGTTTGATGAACCAAAGTTGCATCAAGATCTTAGATCCAACACATACATGAGTTATAAAAGTAATGTTAAGCTACAAACTTGAAAGTAAACTAAATAATCAAGATCATAAGTTGTAGAACATAGTTCTTAGTTAGATCTTGAAGATCCTTGACCCAAAATTCTAGATCTAAAGTTCTTAAGTTAGATCCTAAGTTATAAGACTTGGATCTTTACTTTAATGAAACCATAAGTTACGAAACTTAGATTTTCATCTTGTAATGTGCATGTAAGCTTATAAGCTCTTGTTTACAACAAAATTAGAAGACCATAAGCTATAGAAACTTAGATCTATTAAAAGTATATGAAGTTGTAACTAGAAAGTTAAACTTCCATGTCTTGAACTTACAAAGTTTCAAGAATAATAAGATCAAGATTAACTAGTAAATACTTTTGTACAAGAGAAGGAAAATAACTAGATCTACAAGTATAATATTCATGTTTGTTTCATACTTAGGAAGATTCAAATCAAAGTTGAATCTTAGGATTTAAGTCTACAAACATAAAAACAAAGAAGATCATCAAGTTTATGAACTCTAGATCTTGAAAATACTTAAGTATAGAACTACAAACTAACAAGTTTGAGTTCTTGTTCTTGGTTCTTCATCAACAAAAGAGTGAAGAAAACAAGATTCATGGAGATGCAAACTAACAAGTTTGATCTCTAACAACAAACAACAATAATCAAGTAATTAAGCAAGAAGTAATGATGATGATACTATATGTTTCGGCTTTATTCAAGAAAGAAAAGAAGAAATGAAACATGTTACTTACAAGAAAAGAGAGAGAAGTTGAGAGAGAGTTGTGAGTAATTTTGTGTGTGTGAAATGAGGAAGTGAAATACAAGTAATATGTAACAAAGTGAAATGAAAATGGTCTCCTCTTGCTTGCTTGAAAACTGACGGTATGGAGTAACAAAAGGAGAAGTCAATTAGCCAACTTTTAAGTGTGGGATATTGTTGTATGCTAGGAAAGGATAGTAAGTTAAATGCATGGGAGAAAGGTGTAGCATGCTTGAAGTGTTTTGTCTCTAAATTAAGCTAATTAATCCATGCTTTTCCTTAATGTAATACTAGCTTAATACATGGGCTTACAAGTCCATTAGAAGTGTAGGGTGGGCTTACTAGTCCATGAATTAAAAGTCCAAGCCCAAGTAACCAACAATTAAATAAAAAGCCCAAGTAATTAACCATTAAACTTAGTTAATTAAAAATGATTAATAAAAATTAATCATGAAGGTAAATAATATTCAAAAAATATTATTCGTGAAAAGTACGCGTGTCACAAAGACTAGTCGGGCTATGGAAAGTTAAATACGGTAACAAGTAAATGTAATAAGATACATTTATTAAGGCGCAAGTATTAATAATAAATATTAATAAATATACGTTGGAAAATCCAGGGTCGTTACAAAGCTTGCGCTTCGGCCCATTTAGACACGTAGTCAATGGCAACGAGTATGTAACTATAATTCTGAGATTTCGGAAATGGCCCCATAAAGTCAATCCCCCAAACGTCAAATACTTCACAAACTTGGATGCTTTGTTGAGGCATCTCGTCCCGTTTAGTGACTTTACCGGCTCTTTGACAAGAATCGCACGATTTGCAAATCCGGTGGGC
Organism: Rutidosis leptorrhynchoides; assembly: GCF_046630445.1. NCBI lineage: Eukaryota > Viridiplantae > Streptophyta > Magnoliopsida > Asterales > Asteraceae > Rutidosis > Rutidosis leptorrhynchoides. Next base: position 132,399,999 of record NC_092335.1, read on the forward strand.
ATCCTTGAAAATTGTCGGCCAAAAGAAAGCAGCATCATAGACTTTACGCCCCGTGATTTGGGGTCTAAAATGCCCACCGGTAGGCCCACTATGGCACTCGTTCAAAATACGCATACACTCTTCACCGGAAACACACCGGCGGATAACCCCATCGGGACAACAACGAAAAAGATAGGGGTTCTCCCAGAAATAGTACTTAAGGTCACTGAAGAATTTCTTCCTCTTTTGATGTGACCACCCTTTTTCCAAGAATCCCCCAACGAGATAATTAGCAATATCCACGTACCATGGCTCGTCCACCTTGTCCATCGCCAAGAGATATTCATTGGGAAAATCATCATGGATACTCGACTCGTGAAGGACTTCGAGATTTGGATTCTCGAGTCTAGACAAGTGGTCAGCCGCTAGATTTTCAGCACCCTTCTTATCCCGGATCTTGATATTGAATTATTTCAAAAGCAAGATCCATCTAAGCAGTCGAGGTTTTGTATCCGGTTTCGAAAATAGGTACTTAAGAGCAGAATTGTCCGTAAAAACAATAGTCTTAGACAAGACTAAGTAGGATCGGAACTTATCAAACGAAAAGACCTCCGCTAGGAGCTCCTTTTCAATGGTAGTATAATTCAATTGTGCTCCTTGCAAGGTCTTGCTTGCATAGTAAATGGGTCGGAAATGTTTCTCGACCCTTTGGCCCAAAACAGAGCCAACGGCAAAATCAGACGCATCGCACATAAGCTCGAATGGAAGAGACCAATTTGGAGCAATTATGATGGGTGCATTGATGAGTTTCTCCTTAAAAATATCGAATGCCTTTTGGCACTCGTAGGAGAAATTCCAAGGCGTGTCCTTTTTGAGGAGTTTGTTCATCGGGTTAGCAATTTTAAAAAAATCCTTAATGAACCACCGGTAAAAACCGGCGTGCCCGAGAAAACTCCGAACACCCTTAACATCATTGGGAGGTGGAAGGTTCTTAATAGCTGTTACCTTCACGGGATCCACCTCAATACCGTTCTTAGAAATCTTGTGCCCGAGAACTATGCCCCCTTGAACCATGAAATGGCACTTTTCCCAATTGAGCACAAGATTAGACTTCTCACACCTTTCCAACATCCGTTCTAAATTAAGAAGGCATAAATCAAAAGTGTCACCGAAGATCGAAAAGTCATCCATGAACATCTCCATGCAATCCTCTATCATATCATGGAATATGGCCATCATGCACCTTTGAAAAGTAGCCGGAGCATTGCAAAGGCCAAAGGGCATGCGTCGGTATGAGAATGTGCCATACGGGCACGTGAAAGTAGTTTTCTCCTGGTCCTCGAGCGAGATAGGAATTTGGAAATAGCCCGAAAAACCATCAAGAAAACAATAAAAGCTGTTTCCCGCTAACCTCTCTAGCATTTGATCCATGAAAGGTAACGGGAAGTGGTCTTTGCGTGTGGCGTCGTTCAACTTTCGGTAGTCAATACAAACACGCCACCCCGTGATAGTCCGAGTGGAAATTAACTCGTTTTTATCATTGGTGGTAACGGTCATACCACCTTTCTTAGGTACACAGTGTACCGGGCTAATCCAAGGACTGTCAGAGATTGGGTAAATCAGACCTGCATCGAGGAGATTAATGATCTCTTTCTTTACGACATCTTGCATGTGCGGGTTCAACCTCCTTTGTCGTTGCACCACAGGTTTGGAGTTATCCTCCATTAGGATTTTGTGGGTGCAATAGGAGGGACTAATATGTAGTGACCCGAACTTTTCCATGTTTATATATATTAATTGAGATTGATATTTACATGATTAAATGTTTCTAACATGTTAAGTAATCAAACATGTTAAGACTTGATTAATTGAAATATGTTTCATATAGACAATTGACCACCCAAGTTGACCGGTGATTCACGAACGTTAAAACTTGTAAAAACTATATGATGACATATATATGGATATATATATATATATATATATATATATATATATATATATATATATATATATATATATATATATATATATATATATATATATATATATATATATAGTTAACATGATACTATGATAAGTAAACATATCATTAAGTATATTAACAATGAACTACATATGTAAAAACAACACTACTAACTTAATGATTTTTAAACTAGATATATATGTAACGATTAGCGTTGTAAAGACATTTAATGTATATATATATCATATTAAGAGATATTCACACATGATAATATCATGATAATATAATAATTTAAAATCTCATTTGATATTATAAACATTGGGTTAACAACATTTAACAAGATCGTTAACCTAAAGGTTTCAAAACAACACTTACATGTAACGACTAACGATGACTTAACGACTCAGTTAAAATGTATATACATGTAGTGTTTTAATATGTATTTATACACTTTTGAAAGACTTCAATACACTTATCAAAATACTTCTACTTAACAAAAATTCTTACAATTACATCCTCGTTCAGTTTCATCAACAATTCTACTCGTATGCACCCGTATTCGTACTCGTACAATACACAGCTTTTAGATGTATGTACTATTGGTATATACACTCTAATGATCAGCTCTTAGCAGCCCATGTGAGTCACCTAACACATGTGGGAACCATCATTTGGCAACTAGCATGAAATATCTCATAAAATTACAAAAATATGAGTAATCATTCATGACTTATTTACATGAAAACAAAATTACATATCCTTTATATCTAATCCATACACCAACGACCAAAAACACCTACAAACACTTTCATTCTTCAATTTTCTTCATATAATTGATCTCTCTCAAGTTCTATCTTCAAATTCTAAGTGTTCTTCATAAATTCTACAAGTTCTAGTTACATAAAATCAAGAATACTTTCAAGTTTGCTAGCTCACTTCCAATCTTGTAAGGTGATCATCCAACCTCAAGAAATCTTTGTTTCTTACAGTAGGTTATCATTCTAATACAAGGTAATAATAATATTCAAACTTTGGTTCAATTTCTATAACTATAACAATCTTATTTCAAGTGATGATCTTACTTGAACTTGTTTTCGTGTCATGATTCTGCTTCAAGAACTTCGAGCCATCCAAGGATCCGTTGAAGCTAGATCCATTTTTCTCTTTTCCAGTAGGTTTATCCAAGGAACTTAAGGTAGTAATGATGTTTATAACATCATTCGATTCATACATATAAAGCTATCTTATTCGAAGGTTTAAACTTGTAATCACTAGAACATAGTTTAGTTAATTCTAAACTTGTTCGCAAACAAAAGTTAATCCTTCTAACTTGACTTTTAAAATCAACTAAAAACATGTTCTATATCTATATGATATGCTAACTTAATGATTTAAAACCTGGAAACACGAAAAACACATTAAAACCGGATTTACGCCGTCGTAGTAACACCGCGGGCTGTTTTGGGTTAGTTAATTAAAAACTATGATAAACTTTGATTTAAAAGTTGTTATTCTGAGAAAATTATTTTTATTATGAACATGAAACTATATCCAAAAATTATGGTTAAACTCAAAGTGGAAGTATGTTTTCTAAAATGGTCATCTAGACGTCGTTCTTTCGACTGAAATGACTACCTTTACAAAAACGACTTGTAACTTATTTTTCTGACTATAAACCTATACTTTTTCTGTTTAGATTCATAAAATAGAGTTCAATATGAAACCATAGCAATTTGATTCACTCAAAACGGATTTAAAATGAAGAAGTTATGGGTAAAACAAGATTGGATAATTTTTCTCATTTTAGCTACGTGAAAATTGGTAACAAATCTATTCCAACCATAACTTAATCAACTTGTATTGTATATTATGTAATCTTGAGATACCATAGACACGTATACAATGTTTCGACCTATCATGTCGACACATCTATATATATTTCGGAACAACCATAGACACTCTATATGTGAATGTTGGAGTTAGCTATACAGGGTTGAGGTTGATTCCAAAATATATATAGTTTGAGTTGTGATCAATACTGAGATACGTATACACTGGGTCGTGGATTGATTCAAGATAATATTTATCGATTTATTTCTGTGCATCTAACTGTGGACAACTAGTTGTAGGTTACTAACGAGGACAGCTGACTTAATAAACTTAAAACATCAAAATATATTAAAAGTGTTATAAATATATTTTGAACATACTTTGATATATATGTATATATTGTTATAGGTTCGTGAATCAACCAGTGGCCAAGTCTTACTTCCCGACGAAGTAAAAATCTGTGAAAGTGAGTTATAGTCCCACTTTTAAAATCTAATATTTTTGGGATGAGAATACATGCAGGTTTTATAAATGATTTACAAAATAGACACAAGTACGTGAAACTACATTCTATGGTTGAATTATCGAAATCGAATATGCCCCTTTTTATTAAGTCTGGTAATCTAAGAATTAGGGAACAGGCACCCTAATTGACGCGAATCCTAAAGATAGATCTATTGGGCCTAACAAACCCCATCCAAAGTACCGGATGCTTTAGTACTTCGAAATTTATATCATATCCGAAGGGTGTCCCGGAATGATGAGGATATTCTTATATATGCATCTTGTTAATGTCGGTTACCAGGTGTTCACCATATGAATGATTTTTATCTCTATGTATGGGATGTGTATTGAAATATGAAATCTTGTGGTCTATTATTATGATTTGATATATATAGGTTAAACATATAACTCACCAACATTTTTGTTGACGTTTTAAGCATGTTTATTCTCAGGTGATTATTAAGAGCTTCCGCTGTCGCATACTTAAATAAGGACGAGATTTGGAGTCCATGCTTGTATGATATTGTGTAAAAACTGCATTCAAGAAACTTATTTTGTTGTAACATATTTGTATTGTAAACCATTATGTAATGGTCGTGTATAAACAGGATATTTTAGATTATCATTATTTGATAATCTACGTAAAGCTTTTTAAACCTTTATTGATGAAATAAAGGTTATGGTTTGTTTTAAAATGAATGCAGTCTTTGAAAAACGTCTCATATAGAGGTCAAAACCTCGCAACGAAATCAATTAATATGGAACGTTTTTAATCAATAAGAACGGGACATTTCAGTTGGTATCCGAGTGTTGGTCTTAGAGAACTAGAATTTTGCATTAGTGTGTCTTATCGAGTTTGTTAGGATGTATTAGTGAGTCTGGACTTCGACCGTATTTACTTGAAAAATGATTGCTTAACAAATTTTGTTGGAAACTATATATTTTTAACATGTGAATATTATGTGATATATTAATCTCTTAACGCGTTTGATATTATGTGATAGATGTCTACCTCTAGAACAAGTCCCATTGACTCACCTAATAATAATGAAGAGTCAAATGTAAATTGGAATGATTCGTGGACTGATTCACAAGTTCCCGAAGAGGAACCGGAAGAAGAGTCGGAACCGGAAGAAGAATCGGAACCGGAAGAAGAATCGGAACCGGATGAAGAAATAGAACCGGTGGGGGAAATAATAAAACGGTTAAGTAAAAGAAAATCCTCAACCAACCGACCAAGGTTAATTATGGTCAATGGTGTTTCCGCCAAGGAAGCAAAATATTGGGAGGATTACCAATTCTCCGATGAATCGGATTCCGACGAGAATTCCGATGATTTTATAGAAATTACCCCAACTGAATTTAAAAAGGCAAAAGAAAATAATAAGGGAAAGGGCATAAAAATAGAGAAATCTAATTCCAACCCCGATGAACTTTATATGTATCGTCAACCCCCGAAGTCCTTAAGTTGTAACAATGACCCGGGAACCTCTAAACCACCAGGTTTTTCTAAACCAATGTGGAAAACGACGGCTCGTATTAGGGGAACATCATATATCCCTAGAAACTTGGCAAAACGAACCAAAACCGAAGAAGAAGAAACAAGCGAGTCGGAATAAGATAGTTGTATTCGTGTGGTGTAATATATGTAATATAGTGTGCTTATGCTTTATGATATATGTAAAAATTGCTTGTATTAATAAGTATTTTTTTTATGAATCTAACTTATTTTACAGTATAAAAACACAAAATGGATAGACAACCCAATATTTTAAGAGACCTACCCGGAGACATGATTGATGAAATCTTGTCTAGAGTCGGTCAGAATTCTTCGGCACAACTATTTAAGGCGAGATCAGTTTGTAAGACATTCGAAGAACGTTCCAAGAATGCCAATTGGTTTATAAAAGGCTTTCGTTAGAAAGATGGGGGATATCACATTGGGAAATCCATAAGTTACGATGTGTTTACTTTGACGCATATATTGCGGGGAACCCAAATGCTATTTTACGCAATGGGTTAAGAAATTATTTTGACTCAATATATCCGAATATTGGACTTCGTGATTTAGAAAAAGCGGCTAACATGCAACATAAAGAAGCATGTTATGCTTACGGATTAGTAATGTTCGCTTCTCACCAAAGTGAGAACAAGAACATCGGGCTACAACTATTAAACAAAACGTTCCCACAAGTGACGGAGTCGGTAATTGGGGAAAGAAATGAGGTTTTTAGATTGTTACGGGAGTGTTGGACATTACGTAACCCTCGTCCCTTTGACGACGTTACAACACGATGTCTTATCAACGACCATAACGGTTATGTTCCACAAGACCAAGGATGGGAAGTAATCTTAGTAAAACCAGAATGCATGACTTGTTTCTGGACGTATGAATTACGTGTCTTTATTGCCTTTGCTGAACGACTTGTGTACTAGCTAGAATTATCTTCACAACCATCTTGTATCAAATTTATTGTGTGCTATATTTCATGCTATATGTAAAATAAGCGGTATTGTAAGTTTGTAAAATATTGTGTAAAAGTTTGAACGCGAAATATTATTATAATCAGTTTTTCATATAGAATTGTAGTAGTTGAATTGTATATTAGCTACTAAGTATGAACTTAACGGGTAGGTACTACCCGAATTTAAACTTATAAAACGCTAATATGAAGAAAAAGCTTTTATAAATGAGTTCATATTATGCTACGAAATGCTATTAACTACTCTTAATATTCTGTATGATTAACTTGTTCCATTTGACTATTTTGAAGGAAATGGCACCGACTACTCGACACACCGTGAATATGAATGAAGAGGAATTCCTTACTTTTCTAGCTTCAAACATAGCCGCAGTACAGGCTGCGCTACATACCAACAATAACCTTGGATCTAGCAGTACAGGAAATCGTGTAGGATGCACCTACAAAGAATTCACTGCCTGCAAACCTTAGGAATTTAATGGAACGGAAGGACCGATCGGATTGAAACGGTGGACCGAGAAGGTCGAATCGGTGTTTGCCATAAGTAAGTGTACTGAAGAGGACAAAGTGAAGTACGTTACGCATACCTTCACAGGTTCTGCGTTAACATGGTGGAATACCTATCTAGAGCAAGTGGGACAAGACGATGCGTATGCACTACCGTGGTCAGCATTCAAGCACTTGATGAACGAGAAGTACCGTCCCAGAACCGAGGTCAATAAGCTCAAGACAAAACTTAGAGGGTTACGAATCCAAGGATTTGATATTACCACGTACGAAAGACGATTCACAGAATTGTGCCTATTATGTCCGGGAGCATTCGAAGATGAGGAAGAGAAGATCGACGCGTTTGTGAAAGGATTATCGGAAAGAATCCAAGAAGATATAAGTTCACACGAGCCCGCCTCCATACAACAGGCATGTAGAATGGCTCACAAACTAGTGAACCAGATTGAAGAAAGAATTAAAGAACAGACTGCTGAAGAGGCCAATGTGAAGCAAGTCAAAAGAAAGTGGGAGGAAAACGGTGATAAGAATCACCAATACAACAACAACAGCAATTACAACAATAATCGCAACAATTATCCCAACAATCGCAACATCAATCGCAACTACAACAAACGGCCCAACAACAACAACAACAACAACAACAACAGCAACAGCAACTACAACAATTATCACAACAACAATAATAACCGCAACAACAACAACAATCAGAAGCAGCTATGCCAAAGGTGTGAAAAGTATCACTCGGGGTTCTGCACCAAATTTTGCAACAAGTGTAAAAGAAATGGTCATAGCGCGGTGAAGTGTGAGGTCTACGGACCAGGGGTTAATAGAACGAAAGGAACAAATGGTGTCGGAACGAGTAATGGCGGAGCAAGTAGTGTCGGAGCAAGTTATGCCAATGTAGTTTGTTATAAATGTGGAAAACCGGGCCACATTATTAGAAATTGCCCGAACCAGGAGAACACGAATGGACAAGGCCGCGGAAGAGTTTTCAATATTAATGCGGCAGAGGCACAGGAAGACCCGGAGCTTGTTACGGGTACGTTTCTTATTGACAATAAATCTGCTTACGTTTTATTTGATTTGGGTGCGAATAGAAGCTATATGAGTAGAGATTTTTGTGCTAAATTAAGTTGTCCATTGACGCCTTTAGATAGTAAATTTTTACTCGAATTAGCAAATGGTAAATTAATTTCAGCAGATAATATATGTCGGAATCGAGAAATTAAACTGGTTAGCGAAACATTTAAGATTGATTTGATACCAGTAGTGTTAGGGAGTTTTGATGTGATAATCGGTATGGACTGGTTGAAAGAAGTGAAAGCAGAGATCGTTTGTTACAAAAATGCAATTCGCATTATACGAGAAAAAGGAAAACCCTTAATGGTGTACGGAGAAAAGGGCAACACGAAGCTACATCTTATTAGTAATTTGAAGGCACAAAAACTAATAAGAAAAGGTTGCTATGCTGTTCTAGCACACGTCGAGAAAGTACAAACTGAAGAAAAGAGCATCAATGATGTTCCCATTATAAAAGAATTTCCCGATGTATTTCCGAAAGAATTACCGTGATTATCCCCACATCGATCCGTTGAATTTCAAATAGATCTTGTACCAGGAGCTGCACCAATAGCTCGTGCTCCTTACAGACTCGCACCCAGCGAGATGAAAGAACTGCAAAGCCAATTACAAGAACTTTTAGAGCGTGGTTTCATTCGACCAAGCACATCACCGTGGGGAGCTCCTGTTTTGTTTGTCAAGAAGAAAGATGGTACATTCAGGTTGTGTATCGACTACCGAGAGTTGAACAAACTTACCATCAAGAACCGCTACCCACTACCGAGAATCGATGACTTATTTGATCAACTACAAGGCTCGTCTGTTTATTCAAAGATTGACTTACGTTCCGGGTATCATCAAATGCGGGTGAAAGAAGATGATATTCCAAAGACTGCTTTCAGAACACGTTACGGTCATTACGAGTTTATGGTCATGCCGTTTGGTTTAACTAATGCACCAGCTGTGTTCATGGACCTTATGAACCGAGTGTGTGGACCATACCTTGACAAGTTTGTCATTGTTTTCATTGATGACATACTTATTTACTCAAAGAATGACCAAGAACACGGTGAACATTTGAGAAAGGTGTTAGAAGTATTGAGGAAGGAAGAATTGTACGCTAAGTTTTCAAAGTGTGCATTTTGGTTGGAAGAAGTTCAATTCCTCGGTCACATAGTGAACAAAGAAGGTATTAAGGTGGATCCGGCAAAGATAGAAACTGTTGAAAAGTGGGAAACCCCGAAAACTCCGAAACACATACGCCAGTTTTTAGGACTAGCTGGTTACTACAGAAGGTTCATCCAAGACTTTTCCAGAATAGCAAAACCCTTTACTGCATTAACGCATAAAGGGAAGAAATTTGAATGGAATGATGAACACGAGAAAGCGTTTCAGTTATTGAAGAAAAAGCTAACTTCGGCACCTATATTGTCATTGCCTGAAGGGAATGATGATTTTGTGATTTATTGTGACGCATCAAAGCAAGGTCTCGGTTGTGTATTAATGCAACGAACGAAGGTGATTGCTTATGCGTCTAGACAATTGAAGATTCACGAACAAAATTATACGACGCATGATTTGGAATTAGGCGCGGTTGTTTTTGCATTAAAGACTTGGAGGCACTACTTATATGGGGTCAAAAGTATTATATATACCGACCACAAAAGTCTTCAACACATATTTAATCAGAAACAACTGAATATGAGGCAGCGTAGGTGGATTGAATTGTTGAATGATTACGACTTTGAGATTCGTTACCACCCGGGGAAGGCAAATGTGGTAGCCGATGCCTTGAGCAGGAAGGACAGAGAACCCATTCGAGTAAAATCTATGAATATAATGATTCATGATAACCTTACTACTCAAATAAAGGAGGAGCAACAAGGAGTTTTAAAAGAGGGAAATTTAAAGGATGAAATACCCAAAGGATCGGAGAAGCATCTTAATATTCAGGAAGACGGAACCCGGTATAGGGCTGAAAGGATTTGGGTACCAAAATTTGGAGATATGAGAGAAATGGTACTTAGAGAAGCTCATAAAACCAGATACTCAATACATCCTGGAACGGGGAAGATGTACAAGGATCTCAAGAAACATTTTTGGTGGCCGGGTATGAAAGCCGATGTTGCTAAATACGTAGGAGAATGTTTGACGTGTTCTAAGGTCAAAGCTGAGCATCAGAAACCATCAGGTCTACTTCAACAACCCGAAATCCCGGAATGGAAATGGGAAAACATTACCATGGATTTCATCACTAAATTCCCAAGGACTGCAAGTGGTTTTGATACTATTTGGATAATAGTTGACCGTCTCACCAAATCAGCACACTTCCTGCCAATAAGAGAAGATGACAAGATGGAGAAGTTAGCACGACTGTATTTGAAGGAAGTCATCTCTAGACATGGAATACCAATCTCTATTATCTCTGATAGGGATGGCAGATTTATTTCAAAATTCTGGCAGACATTACAGCAAGCATTAGGAACTCGTCTAGACATGAGTACTGCCTATCATCCACAAACTGATGGGCAGAGCGAAAGGACGATACAAACGCTTGAAGACATGCTACGAGCATGTGTTATTGATTTCGGAAACAGTTGGGATCGACATCTACCGTTAGCAGAATTTTCCTACAACAACAGCTACCATTCAAGCATTGAGATGGCGCCATTTGAAGCACTTTATGGTAGAAAGTGCAGGTCTCCGATTTTTTGGAGTGAAGTGGGGGATAGACAGATTACGGGTTCGGAGATTATACAAGAAACTACCGAGAAGATCATCCAAATTCAACAACGGTTGAAAACCGCCCAAAGTCGACAAAAGAGCTACGCTGACATTAAAAGAAAAGATATAGAATTTGAAATTGGAGAGATGGTCATGCTTAAAGTTGCACCTTGGAAAGGCGTTTTTCGATTTGGTAAACGAGGGAAATTAAATCCAAGGTATATTGGACCATTCAAGATTATTGATCGTGTCGGACCAGTAGCTTACCGACTTGAGTTACCTCAACAACTTGCGGCTGTACATAACACTTTCCACGTCTCGAATTTGAAGAAATGTTTTGCTAAAGAAGATCTCACTATTCCGTTAGATGAAATCCAAATCAACGAAAAACTCCAATTCATCGAAGAACCCGTCGAAATAATGGATCGTGAGGTTAAAAGACTTAAGCAAAACAAGATACCAATTGTTAAGGTTCGATGGAATGCTCGTAGAGGACCCGATTTCACCTGGGAGCGTGAAGATCAGATGAAGAAGAAATACCCGCATCTATTTCCAGAAGATTCGTCAACACCTTCAACAGCTTAAAATTTCGGGACGAAATTTATTTAACGGGTAGGTACTGTAGTGACCCGAACTTTTCCATGTTTATATATATTAATTGAGATTGATATTTACATGATTAAATGTTTCTAACATGTTAAGCAATCAAACTTGTTAAGACTTGATTAATTGAAATATGTTTCATATAGACAATTGACCACCCAAGTTGACCGGTGATTCACGAACGTTAAAACTTGTAAAAACTATATGATGACATATATATGGATATATATATAGTTAACATGATACTATGATAAGTAAACATATCATTAAGTATATTAACAATGAACTACATATGTAAAAACAAGACTACTAACTTAATGATTTTTAAACGAGACATATATGTAACGATTATCGTTGTAAAGACATTTAATGTATATATATCATATTAAGAGATATTCATACATGATAATATCATGATAATATAATAATTTAAAATCTCATTTGATATTATAAACATTGGGTTAACAACGTTTAACAAGATCGTTAACCTAAAGGTTTCAAAACAACACTTACATGTAACGACTAACGATGACTTAACGACTCAGTTAAAATGTATATACATGTAGTGTTTTAATATGTATTTATACACTTTTGAAAGACTTCAATACACTTATCAAAATACTTCTACTTAACAAAAATTCTTACAATTACATCCTCGTTCAGTTTCATCAACAATTCTACTCGTATGCACCCGTATTCGTACTCGTACAATACACAGCTTTTAGATGTATGTACTATTAGTATATACACTCCAATGATCAGCTCTTAGCAGCCCATGTGAGTCACCTAACACATGTGGGAACCATCATTTGGCAACTAGCATGAAATATCTCATAAAATTACAAAAATATGAGTAATCATTCATGACTTATTTACATGAAAATAAAATTACATATCCTTTATATCTAATCCATACACCAACGACCAAAAACACCTACAAACACTTTCATTCTTCAATTTTCTTCATCTAATTGATCTCTCTCAAGTTCTATCTTCAAGTTCTAAGTGTTCTTCATAAATTCTACAAGTTCTAGTTACATAAAATCAAGAATACTTTCAAGTTTGCTAGCTCACTTCCAATCTTGTAAGGTGATCATCCAACCTCAAGAAATCTTTGCTTCTTACAGTAGGTTATCATTCTAATACAAGGTAATAATCATATTCAAACTTTGGTTCAATTTCTATAACTATAACAATCTTATTTCAAGTGATGATCTTACTTGAACTTGTTTTCGTGTCATGATTCTGCTTCAAGAACTTCGAGCCATCCAAGGATCCGTTGAAGCTAGATCCATTTTTCTATTTTCCAGTAGGTTTATCCAAGGAACTTAAGGTAGTAATGATGTTCATAACATCATTCGATTCATACATATAAAGCTATCTTATTCGAAGGTTTAAACTTGTAATCACTAGAACATAGTTTAGTTAATTCTAAACTTGTTCGCAAACAAAAGTTAATCCTTCTAACTTGACTTTTAAAATCAACTAAAAACATGTTCTATATCTATATGATATGCTAACTTAATGATTTAAAACCTGGAAACACGAAAAACACCGTAAAACCGGATTTACGCCGTCGTAGTAACACCGCGGGCTGTTTTGGGTTAGTTAATTAAAAACTATGATAAACTTTGATTTAAAAGTTATTATTCTGAGAAAATGATTTTTATTATGAACATGAAACTATATCCAAAAATTATGGTTAAACTCAAAGTGGAAGTATGTTTTCTAATATGGTCATCTAGACGTCGTTCTTTCGACTGAAATGACTACCTTTACAAAAACGACTTGTAACTTATTTTTCCGACTATAAACCTATACTTTTTCTGTTTAGATTCATAAAATAAAGTTCAATATAAAACCATAGCAATTTGATTCACTCAAAACGGATTTAAAATGAAGAAGTTATGGGTAAAACAAGATTGGATAATTTTTCTCATTTTAGCTACGTGAAAATTGGTAACAAATCTATTCCAACCATAACTTAATCAACTTGTATTGTATATTATGTAATCTTGAGATACCATAGACACGTATACAATGTTTCGACCTATCATGTCGACACATCTATATATATTTCGGAACAACCATAGACACTCTATATGTGAATGTTGGAGTTAGCTATACAGGGTTGAGGTTGATTCCAAAATATATATAGTTTGAGTTGTGATCAATACTGAGATACGTATACACTGGGTCGTGGATTGATTCAAGATAATATTTATCGATTTATTTCTGTGCATCTAACTGTGGACAACTAGTTGTAGGTTACTAACGAGGACAGCTGACTTAATAAACTTAAAACATCAAAATATATTAAAAGTGTTATAAATATATTTTGAACATACTTTGATATATATGTATATATTGTTATAGGTTCGTGAATCAACCAGTGGCCAAGTCTTACTTCCTGACGAAGTAAAAATCTGTGAAAGTGAGTTATAGTCCCACTTTTAAAATCTAATATTTTTGGGATGAGAATACATGCAGGTTTTATAAATGATTTACAAAATAGACACAAGTACGTGAAACTACATTCTATGGTTGAATTATCGAAATCGAATATGCCCCTTTTTATTAAGTCTGGTAATCTAAGAATTAGGGAACAGACACCCTAATTGACGCGAATCCTAAAGATAGATCTATTGGGCCTAACAAACCCCATCCAAAGTACTGGATGCTTTAGTACTTCGAAATTTATATCATATCCGAAGGGTGTCCCGGAATGATGGGGATATTCTTATATATGCATCTTGTTAATGTCGGTTACCAGGTGTTCACCATATAAATGATTTTTATCTCTATGTATGGGATGTGTATTGAAATATGAAATCTTGTGGTCTATTATTATGATTTGATATATATATAGGTTAAACATATAACTCACCAACATTTTTGTTGACGTTTTAAGCATGTTTATTCTCAGGTGATTATTAAGAGCTTCCGCTGTCGCATACTTAAATAAGGACGAGATTTGGAGTCCATGCTTGTATGATATTGTGTAAAAACTGCATTCAAGAAACTTATTTTGTTGTAATATATTTGTATTGTAAACCATTATGTAATGGTCGTGTATAAACAGGATATTTTAGATTATCATTATTTGATAATCTATGTAAAGCTTTTTAAACCTTTATTGATGAAATAAAGGTTATGGTTTGTTTTAAAATGAATGCAGTCTTTGAAAAACGTCTCATATAGAGGTCAAAACCTCGCAACGAAATCAATTAATATGGAACGTTTTTAATCAATAAGAACGGGACATTTCATAATACCCTTAATGTCATGAATTTTCCATTAAATGGCAGGTTTATGGGCATGCAGCATAGTTACAAGCTCAGTTTTCTAACCTGTAGTAAGAGAAGAAGAAATAATTACCGGGAGCTTAGATTCCTCCTGCAAAAAAGCGTATTCCAAATGATCTGGAAGTGGCTTCAATACTAATTCGGGAGGTTCTTCAATTGAAGACTTGCTCCGGTAATCTACATCACGTTCGAATTCTTTGAACTCCTCCTCAGTTGGCTCATAGCCGTTTTCCATCAGGTGGTCAAAATATCCACCTCCTCAACCTGCAACTCTTCATCAATTTCAACCAATTAACATTCTCCTGAACCTTGTAACTCTAGGAATTCCTGCAAAAACTCAGACTGGACATTCACAGTGTTAAGAAAATAACATGTATCATCAGTGTAGGCAGGGTATTTTAAAGCATGGTCGATTGAGAAAGTTGCATGCAAATCATCTATCCTAAGGGTCAACTGTTGGCCATAAACATCAATGATACATCTAGCCGTATTTAAAAATGGCCGACCCAAAATCAGTGGAATCCTCTCATCCACTTCCATATCCAACACCACGAAATCGGCCGAGAAAACCAACGACTCGGTCTTAACTAGCATATTCTCTATAATTCCACGAGGGAATTTAATGGAGTGTTCACCTAGCTGAATAGCCATACGCGTGGGTTTCAACTCCCCGGGGTCTAGCTTTAAGTAAATAGAATAGGGCATTAAATTTATGCTAGCCCTCAAATCTGCCAATGCCCTCATACAATCTAAATTACCCAGTAAACAAGGGATGGTGAAACTCCCAGGATCCTCAAGCTTCTCGAAAAGCTTGTTTGAAACTACCGCTGAGCATGCGGCATTCAACCTGACTGAAGACACGTTCTCCGGCTTCTTCCTGTTAGTTAGCAAGTCCTTAAGAAACCTTGCATACTTGGGCATACCTGCAATCACATCAATAAAAGGTAAATTTATATTAACTTTTTTAATCAAGTCCATGAACTTGGACTTCTCCGCCTCAAGCTTCTCCAATCTCTACTTCCTCGAAAATGGAAGCGGTGGTTGATACTCTTTAACTACCAGTTTGGCAGCAATAGTTTCCGGTACCCTCACAACTTTCTCAATCACCTGTTCCGGCTCCTTTTCCCCCTCTGGTTCACTAACAACAACTGGCTCACTATCCTTAACCAATGACACTCGCAAATCATACTCATCGGGCTTCCTCGGTGGATCATATGCTAAACCACTGCGGGTGGTGATAGCATTAACGTGCCCATTCTTCAGGTTATTATCTGTCTTACTCGGTAACTCCCCCGGTTTCCTCTCATTATGCTGATTAGCAAGTTGACCAATTTGTTTCTCCAAATTCTGAATAGCAGCTTGTTGATTTCAAAACATTTGATCATTCTTCTCATTGTTTTGAGTAACAGTAGTAACAAGCTGAGTTTGAGACATCACAAGCTTTTTGATCATAGCTTTAAGGTTAGACTTTTTCTCTTCGGCTTGGAGCTTTCGAAAATACCCGGGAGCTTGCTGTTGATATCCTCCACTAGATCCTGGCTGGAACCTCGAACCTTGATTACCTTGAGGATTATAGGGATTGTTGAAATTCCTATTGAACTGCGCATGTCCCTGAAACTGATTGTTGTTCTGTTGACTAATATAAGCGATCTCTTCTTTGTGGTTCATAGTCAAACCCGCATCACAATCTTTTCCTAAGTGTAATCCCCCGCAAAATTCACATCCAACCTTAATACCATGCATGTCCTTCTCCAACTTCTCCAAGTGTCTACTAAATTTGTCTAACTTAGCATTAATAGACCCATAATCATCATACGCACCAGTGGTTTCAGTTCTCTTAACTGACGCTGAACGAGTTGACTCGTGATCTTAATGCCATTCGTGAGTGTAAGCAGCTTTCTTTTCAATAATCTCTAGTGCCTCTTCTTCGGTCTTATCCATTAAAGTTCCTCCTGCTGCTTGATCTATACTCTGACGAGTTGGTATGTCACACCCCTTATAGAAAATCTGGACCTTTTGTAAATCATTCAACCCGTGTTGCGGACATGAGCGCAACAAATTAGAATAACGGTCCCAAGCATCAAACAATATCTCACTTCTCTTTTGTCTGAATTGCGAAATATCTACTTTAAGTCTAGCAGCTCAAGACGCAGGGAAAAACTTTGCTAAAAACTTATCCATCAAAACTTCCCAAGAGATAATCGCTCCCTCTGGCTGCTTATCTAACCATCTCTTAGCTTCTCCCTTAAGAGTCCAGGGAAAAAGCCTTGTCTTGATTGAAGTATCGGCAACCTCATGCAGCTTGAACAAGTTGCAAACATCATTGAAAATATGAAGATGCTCGTTAGCATCCTCACTATCCTTGCCATGAAATTGGCAGTCAGAAGAAATCAAACTCAAAATCGGACCTGTAATTTGAAAAGGCTGATTGATGTTCGTTTGAGAAATCAAACTCAAAAAATATATCCTTACTATATAATCTGATTACATATAAAATCACTAACCGAACCATCATCGTTCCTTTTATATTATTATCTTCAATCTATCCAATCGCTATTGTTCCTGCAATAACAAAACACCCAATTATTATTATAAAATATAAAAATACAAAAATAAAAAATAATAATAAATTCGCCAACTCCTCAACTACCTTTCTTGGGACGATCCTGTATTTCCAATACTCCATTGCACCAACTGGGACTCTGCCCGTTAGTGCTTAGTCCGTATTATTATAGGTTTATAAATTTATATTAGTTGATTCTGCACGCATACACGACTGCATGCACGCCAATTTCTATGATTCATTGAATTGTCCATAATTTTTTTGCCGGCAATGTGGGTGGCACCGTAGATGGAGAATATGAAACCGATTGATTTGGAGGATCCAGTTTGAATAGTTCCAATTTCCAAGATGATGTAGATGAGGAGACCATTACGATGGTCAAAGAAACTAGGGAAAACAAACACACGGAGCTCAAGAAAGATAATACGGAGCTCAAGAATGATACGTCGAATACCTCAAAGGATAATACTTTCTTTAGAGATACGGATGATGTTTCTATGGAATATAAAAAACCCCTAATCGATGCGAGGATAAGGTTGAAAGCCCAATTCACATTGGGCGTATTTGTGATGGGCCTGTTCTTGTAACACCTTTAAATAAAGATATGACTGATCCGGGTTCATATAGGAGGTGTCCAACTGGAAAAATTTGGAATAAATCAAGCCCATCTTTATATGAGCGAAGCCCAAAAAAATAGACATGAAGTCCAAGTCTGTTCAATCGCATAATGTTGGTGGGCTCATTCCTTATCAACTTGTTTCACAGTCACTTACTAAATAATGTCCAAAATAAAAATCGTTCAATAATCCCAATTCAAGCAACCCTCTATTGGTCAAAAGGGCGGAAGTTAGAAACGCATACTCCTCCATTAAATCAAACCGTGGCAAGAATCCAATTGTTGGATGGATTAGTTTTCACAAGATTAAGGAATCAGCGAGGAAGAAAGGAAAGTCAAAATTCTCAAAGTCAAATGTCTCATAAGGGCTTCATGCCAAGAATAAAAAATGGTCTTCATCAAATGCACCAGAGATCAGATTGAAGAATCACATTAGGAACTTTTAGATTCAAACCTTGTGATCACTTTAATTGCAAGGTAGGTTGTAAGGGGATTTGTAGAACCTGAAAGTTCTTGATCCCTCATTTACTTTTTTTTCAATGAACGTTATGCTGATTAATGTTAATGGGCTCAATGCCAAGGAGAAAAAGGACTGGGTGTGAAAACTTATATATTCGAATAAGGTGGAATTCATAGGAATCCATTGCTCTGGATTTATGATGTTTCTCTAAATGTAATTTCTCTTTCAAGCCTGTTATTGTAGTTTCAGGTAGTATTTTATCACAATGGAATCCGATTTTTTCAAGATGGAAGGTCATATCACAGGTAACCATTTCCATTTGGTTTATGGTTCTTGGAAAGACATGATTAAAAAATGTTCTTTATTTATCAACATTTATGGTCCTTAAAAGCTAGCTGCAAAATCATTGATAAGGGATGGAATTCTGAGTTTAAAAAGCTCAATGGATCAAAAGGGTTTTTGGTTCTGTTTTGGTGATTTTAATGCGGTCATATGTAAAGAAGAAAGAAAAGGCTCCGAATCTAATGCAAGAGAAGCTCTCGAATTCAATAACTTCATATTTGATTTGGCTATGGTGGATATTCCTATGGGTGATCGAAAATTTACGCGAATGACAAAAAATGGCAACAAGCTAAGTAAGTAGGACAGATTTCTGGTTTCACCGAATGTGATTGCTAAATGGCCAAAGATTTTTGTGACTACACTCGTTCGAGACGAATCAGACTATAATTTAACACCCCGTCAAAATCACCATTGACGCGGATGTTAACTATGGTCCCAGTGCATGGATTAACTTCTATGTAACAACAAAGTTTTACAGCGGAAGCAATAAATACCTGAGATAAACATGCAAACGGGTCAACATAAAGTTGGTGAATCAACAAGTTTAAGTAAACAAATACTAGTATGTTTCAGAACTCGGTTTTCAGAAATCATTTATCAGAAATCAATTATCGGAATTCAGTATTCAAAATTCAGTTATCAGTAATCAGTTATTCGAAATCAGTTATCAGTAATCGGTTATCTGTATTAAACCACGAGTTTTCGTACAACCAGTTGTACAACATATACATTATCATGGGCACTTGAATACAAAGCTTAACCAATACACAGTAAACTGTGCAATACTTTACCCTATACTCTTTTATACACTTGCCTTAGTGTACGTTATACGAAGTAATAAGCACCACATTATGTAGCAGTGAGGCTGTCAAACCTAACGGATCCGTCCTATGATGCGCGTTTCCCAAGTAACTAAAGTATTCAAGCTAAGGGATTTTTAGGCATTAAATCATATGTATAAAGATATAGTATTCACATCTAAAGCGTAAAATGGTTTAGAAATCAACATGTTATCTCATCCCAAAAATAAAAGTTAAAATGAGACCGTAGACTCACCTTGGGTTGCAACAACACGTAACCAGACACGTGAACAGTAAGTATGAATGCCTTGACCCGTAAACTAAACCTAGAGAATATGTTGGTCAATAATTGTCTAAATTACTAGACCGGTCCATAAGGTACACATCGTCCTAATGCTCAAACCGACTCATAGCTTCAACAGAAGTCAACAAAAGTCAAAGCAAGTCAAGCAAAGTCAAACTTTCTCAAGATAGTCAAACTAAGTAAAAACATCAGTTATTCATGCAATATTGGTCAATAAGTCAACCCAAGTTCAATTGGTCACTTTCAGATTTCAGTTTCACAGTTTTAGTAGTTTACGGTTACGTAACGTGTAAACAATTCGTTAACGACCAACTAGTGTACCATAAAGCAACAAGCAAGTAATGTATGCCTATAGTGCTTTACATGTCAGTAGGTAAAATTCATACAACTCTATAAACCTATGCCATGTGGTTTACACCTTTGTATAAACACGTTTTACAAACACACAATGCACATAACAGTTTTAGCTCGCGCGCCAGATTTGTAAAATCTACCATTTATTCTAGAAAATTAAAAACACATAAGAGCAGCGGGAGGTGATCACAAACATCCAAAGGTTTCACTAGTAAAAAGGGCTAAGCTTTTAGTGTAGCCAATTCGTACAGTTTTGCACCGAAAGTCTGGTGTTCTGATTTGGACATTATTTAGGCATAGCATTTTACGACCCATTTAGCACACAATGCATAAGGTGTTACATGTTGAGATACAGATGCAATTTGATTCTTAACATGCAAATATTAACATATCAGAAGGCTAAATCTAAAAAAAACTCACATTTCATGTTATGCCATTTTCTGTGCACTCGAGACAGATTCAGTCCCATTTAGGTGGTCATTTTCGAATATCTCAACATCTAGGAATATTTAGGATACAATATCTATATGAAAAGTCAAGTATTAGTCTCGAATTTTTCAAATCTCATATTGATGTGTGAAATCTAGTATATAATTTATCTTCAAAAATGTCGGTTTAAAGATTACTACACACTAACGGGCAGTGTACCCGACCGTGCAATAGTATAAAGTTGGTAATTACGAAATCGTTCCAAGGACAGTTTAAACGTGAGAATTAAGATTGTAACTAATAAAAATAAACTAAGTTAATCTATGAAAATTGAGAGTACGAGATAGTTTGTTTTGTGGCTATTTAACGATTAGCCAAATCAAAGATTGATTTAAAAGTAAAAGACAATATTTTTGTGTTATAAAGTTTATAGGAAAGTAAATGCAGACTCAACTAAAATTAAAGATATTTGAATTCAATAGATAAAAGAATGTTCTCCTAGATCTCTTATTTGCAGTGTCGGATGATTTGTTATTAAGCTCTAGTTCGATTTATCAATACATGCAACTACAGAGTCGGTTTACCCAGAGTTCTCTTTTAGCAAACACGTCAAACTTAGATTTATTGGCTTAGGGTTCCCTTTCACCAAAGACCTCTTTCGTTTGTGACTTAGTAATTAACTAATTATAAGATTAAGATTCAATTGGTTACGCGTTCGCTCCACACAATTCACCCCTATTTTGTTCAATCTATGTTACCCGGTTTACCCCCTTGGTCCAGTAAGCACCCAATTGGTTAAGACAAATCAATTGAAAACTAGTGTACTAAATTGAAACAGGGTTCTCTTTGTTCAAACAAGATCACTAATCAACCTAGTAACAATAATCAACACCCACAAGAATGATTCTTAATCAAAACTCATAATTATCATGCATTAATCAAATCAAACTTTAAAATATCATCCAAACACATACGAATATTCAATCTAGACAAACATTTAAGTGCTTAGCCAACCATGGCTAAAACCAAAATCACAAATAAACAATTAAGAGTATTCATAATGATGATAAGAATTAAACCTAATGAAAATTGTGTTCTTGAATGATGAACGGATCGAGACGCATTTTCGGAATGATTGATGTGTTAGAATGATCTTGGGGTTCCCCAAAAATTACCCTTCTTCGTCAAAAAGCTGCTGGAATTCGTCTGGATGCAATAATGAATAATTAGGGTAAAAATTCGGCTAAAGGTGGAACGGCGCTCCATATGCTATATTCCTGATTTCTGGCCTTTTAAAAGCTCTCGACTTGATTTTCCAGTCTACTGGAGCAGCGCTCCACCATTCTGAGTGGCGCTCCAGGCCTCTTTTGCTGATTCCGAGCTAAAAACTCACTAATATTCGTCCAAACTTGAATCGAACCAACCTCTTTCACTCGTTTCCATAGAAAATAATTAAAACCATCAAATATCTTCAAAATTCATCTCCTTAGTCTTAGAACTCGAACTTTCACAACACTTATCGAAATAACACCAAATCGTATCCAAAAGGACCAAAATGTGCCCGATATCGCTAAGGAAAACGCGTATGAAATATGCGATATCACATATGCATATATTCCAGGAATCAAAGCAAATAGCCATACAAGTCTGTTTTAAGTTATAATCAACAAAAGTTGTCACGAACAATCAAATGAGCATAAAACGAGTTTTAGGAATCCAATTCACATGATATCTTAGCCTAATTTGTGTGATTTTTCAATAGATATCTGTTAATGAGCATTTCATATACCATAATTCAGTTTTACACAATACACAAACCGAAAATTTAACTAGTCATATCTTGCAAACCGTTAATCAAAAACATGTAATTCTTAAACGAAAAGTTATCAATTATTCGAAAGCTATTCATTAGTAAGAATAGTATGATTAGTAGGACAACATGTTATCACATAAAAATCAGATTCACCGTGAAAGCCTAATTGCATATATCTTGTTAACCGTATATCGAAATTGCGCGTTATCTATGTATAAAATTAATAGTTTTCGATAGCAATTAAAATAAGTAATAACATTATTTTTCATGTATAGATCATTTTGGGTCATATTAAATTCGTGGGTTTCACAAAGTAGCATGTACGAGTGTTTAGCAATCAAATTCGACGTACACATAACATGATTTGAGCACTAGACACTATTGTAACCCTTATAGACATCGAAAAGATGAACATAAAAAGTTAGGGTTTTAGATTTATACTAAAATCAATCAATAAATGATGTAGATGTGTAGAGGAGAAGGAGGTGATCGATTTATCTCACTAGCACGCAAGCAAACGAACAATAATTGATGGAGATTAAAGGAGATGAATATGGCAACCTAGATGATGAAGATGGGTCTGTTAATCGTGAATGGGAGCAGCTACAATTCATTCCCCCTTTTTTATTATTATTATTTAGGGATTACAAGGCTTAAAGGGCTTAACTAGTTGGGTTTTAACACCAACTGACCACGAAAATAACATATGGACCATGGAGGGTGAAGGATTTGTCCAAGTTGCCAAAAAGGGAGTCTATGGACTCTAAAATATTGCTAGATGATTTTCTATGGAACCTCGTTAAGAGCCGTTAACCGAAAACGCTAACCAAATTGCAAAACGTTAATTCTAAAGAATTCTTAAGTTAAATTAATTCCTCTTAATTATAAAAAGAAATTCTAATTTTCATAAACCATATAGAATAATTATTTTACTTAATATTTATTTATTTCGTTTCTAAGTGTCGTTAACCGAAACCGTAAACCGGAACGTTAACCGAGCGTTTTAGCGAATTCTTCGCACTTTTAATCTATAAAATTTCTAATAAATTAAAAGTATTTTTAAAACTTAATAATTATATAAAATAATTATTAAAAGTTTATTATCATTCGTTTCGTTGTCTTAAAAGTCGTTTTGTCGGTTTTCACGAACCGTATGTTTTTCTTGCGTTTCTTAAGTACTTCCAATTCAAAGCATGATTCCCTTGAATATGTAACACATATTAATCTAGTATATTCAAAAATGTTCATAAGAAAATTATTACGTAGAATATCATAGATTTAAATAACGGACGTTAAGTATTTGACAGAACATTTAACGGAGAAAGTCCGGTTGTTACATATAATCATTAATGATACGCATAATGATCCGTCTCAAAAACAGGAAAGCATCTAGGCAAAGACCCTACCCGGCACAACACGTCCCAAAATACGGACCCTTTTCTGACATCCATCCGACGACATCTCAGCAACTTTACCACGTAGGGTGAATGGCTAGACTGAGAGCTCGGATGACATACACATAACCGGCATCATGCAGCCAATCATGATAACTATAACCATGAAGAAACACTTGGAATACATAGAAAGCAAAACCTCCCCGGCTAGACTGAGTGCACCATGATGCCTTAACCGGAACCGATACGCCGCTGTTACTGTCACCACTTCTCGGTTCGGTATTCCAAACCGGCATAAAGATACTTTCCGGGAACAAGCACGCCGTCCCGGAGAAAGTGCATTGTCCCGGAATAGACACTTCATCCCAGAACGAGTACTTGACAATGGAATAAGCATGCAAGCAAGTTGCATGCCACATCAGCCCACGAATATAGGAAAGTTTGTTAGGATCTACTTGATTATTCCCATGAAAAGGACAGGTGCCACGTTACCCCTCAGGATTGGAAAAGTTTAACGACCCGTTCATATCGATTATAAACGATTCATCTCAATTGATTTCATCGCGAGGTACTGACCTCTATATGATACGTTTTACAAACATTGCATTCGTTTTTAAAAGACAAACTTCCATTTCATCAAAAGTTGACAGACATGCATACCATTTCATAATATATCCAAACTATAAATGATTTAATAATAATCTTGTTGAACTCAACGACTCGAATGCAACGTCTTTTGAAATATGTCATGAATGACTCCAGGTAATATCTTTAAAATAAGCAAATGCACAGCGGAGGATTTCTTTCATACCTGAGAATAAATATGCTTTAAAGTGTCAACCAAAAGGTTGGTGAGTTCATAGGTTTATCATAATTAATCATTTCCATAATTTTAATAGACCACAAGATTTTCATTCTTTCCATAAATATATATCTCATATCAGGCATTTCGCAAACTGCATAGAGATAAAAATCATTCATATGGTGAATACCTGTTAATCGGCCTTAACAAGATGCATATAGAATATCCCCATCATTCCGGGACTCCCTTCGGACATGATAAATTCGAAGTACTAAAGCATCCGTTACTTTGGATAGGGCTTGTTGGGCCCGATAGATCTATCTTTAGGATTCGCGTCAATTAGGGTGTCTGTTCCATAATTCTTAGATTACCAGACTAAAAAGGGGCATATTTGATTCGATAATCCAACCATAGAATGTAGTTTCAATTACTTGTGTCTATTTCGTAAAACATTTATAAAAGCAGCGCGGTATTCTCAGTCCCAAAAATATATATTTCAAAAGCATTTAAAAAGGGAGCAAATGAAACTCACAATACTGTATTTTGTAGTAAAAATACATATGATGAAACTGAACAATTGCAGGGTTGGCTTCGGATTCACGAACCTATATTATTTGTATATTTATTAATATACATAATTAAAATCGAACAAATATATATATAAATTTATTAGTTATATCCTTTTTATATTAATAATATATATATATTTCATATATTCATTTTGTATATAAAAATAATAATTTTGTTATGTTATATGTATTAAATACATTTTTAATATATATATATATATATATATATATATATATATATATATATATGTATATATATATATATGTATATATATATATATATATATATATATATATATATCATTAGTGTATTAATACTAGTAGTTATAATAATACCAAAATAATATTAATGGTGGTAAAAATGATAATAATTTATAATACTTAATATTACTAATAAGATAATAATGTTAATAACTCTATTAATAATAGAAATAACGATATTAAAAATGATAATAACTGTAAAAATATTAATTTTATTGTTAATGATAGTTATGATAATAATTGTAACACCCCAGCTTAACATGACCACAATATTGTCCGCATTGCCCGCAGGCGCACGACTTTTTCTTGGCGACCACACACGAGAAGCACTTTTCCAGGAGGTCACCCATCCTGGTAGTGCTCTTGCCCGAGCACGCTTATGCACAACGTACTCGTACATCCGCTCTGCCTGTGGTCCCAAAACGCGTTGTGTCATTTAAGCGTGAGTATTACCTTATAATCCCATGATCACTCATGTCCGTGGGCGATGTGGGATTTGCCTAGGGTGTTACATTTACCCCCCTCAGGGACTCATCGTCTTCGATGAGGTTTGCCCCACCACCCCCAACGGCACATGAGTCGCTCTGATACCATTCTGTAACACCCCGGCTTAACATGACCACAATATTGTCCGCTTTGCCCGCAGGCGCACGGCTTTTTCTTGGCGACCACACACGAGAAGCACTTTCCCAGGAGGTCACCCATCCTGGTAGTGCTCTCGCCCGAGCATGCTTAAGTACAACGTACTCGTACATCCGCTCTGCCTGTGGTCCCAAAACGCGTTGTGTCATTTAAGCGTGAGTATTACCTTATAATCCCATGATCACTCATGTCCGTGGGCGATGTGAGATTTGCCTAGGGTGTTACAATAATTTTTAGTAACTACATAATAATACTCATGATAACATAAATAATAATACTTATATCAATAATAATCATAATATTGATTATGGTACCTATAATGATAATAGTTTTTAACAATAACCATATTAATAATGATAATCATGCTGCTCATAATAATAATGATAACATTAATAATAATTCTTATGATAATAATAATAGGTTGTATTGTTTTTCTAATAATGATAATAATAATCATAATCATAATAATAATGATAATACTTATACTAGTAATAATAATAGTGATAATAATTATATTTATAGTATTAATAACAATAATAATAATAATAATAATAATAATAATAATAATAATAATAATAATAATAATAATAATAATAATAAAATCTTTGGTAAAGAAATATACCTTCTAAGACTTATGTAAAAAAATTTGTTCCGAACCGGGCTTGAACCCATGACCTCACGCCCACACACTAACACCCTTAACCATGGAACCATTTCTTTTTTTCTGAGATTAAACCCACCCATATAATTATAACCCGTCTTCATAAACCTCTTCTTCTTCATTAGAATTTAATCGACCAAACTAGTTTCCAATCTTCTCATCAAATATTTTGATACTTAAAAACATTTAACATCACTTATTCACATATTAATATTATTAGAAAAGAAGAGAAAAACAAAAAAAAATAAAAAAAAAAAATAAACAACATACCTGCTGTTACGACTGTCTTTACAAAAAAAAAATTGATTTTCAGATTTGAGTACGTTTTAGATAATAATTATAATATGAATTGTGTTTCAAATGATTCATATAAACTTATGAACTCACTAATTATAACAGAAACATCACATAAACTTTCAATTTGATCTTAGAACAAACTTTGACTTTTTTAGAACCAAAACTTTGACTTCGAAATTCGAATTTGATTTGAAGAATTGGAAGATGATATTTTACAGAAAGATTGACTAACTGACTCCTATCCTAACAGCATTTTTAGATTTTTAAATCTTACTCGTATCTGATCAATTGCTTTTTCAAAGTTCATGAACATGAACTAAAAATCAAAATTCGAATTCTAAATCGTTTTAGATAAAAATTTCAACATGAAATAGATAGTAAATCACTCCGAGAAACTTTTTAAATCATCCATTGATCCAGAAACATCAAACTCATTACAAATTTTTTGATGAACAAAACTGTTGACTTTTTAATTTTAACTTTGACTTTACAAATTCGAAGTTAATAAAAAGAATTGGAGCTTGAAAACTTACAAATAGATTAATTACATCATTCCTAACACTCCTGCATTACTAGATTTTGAAAATTCATTCTCAATTGAGCTATTGAATAATTTTTACACGTACAGGGGACTGGGTGGGTTTCTTTTTATTCCTTTCTGCTTGAATTGTATTAAGTAATATATAGAATGTAATTGAGGGATTAATACAGTTCCTAGATTAGATTGCAGTTGTTTTGTAGCAAGAATTTGTCGACAGAATCAAAATCAGAAGAAGAAAAGTTGAAAAAGGAGATAGTGAAATGAAACAGAATTTGTAGTTTTCTATCTTATATTTTTTTTATAAATATTAATAATAAATATATTAATAACACTAATTAACAACAATTTTATTAATAATAATAATCATAATATTATTTATAAAATAATGATAATAATATGATGATATTAATTATAACAATAATAATAATTTCACTAAGTTTAATAATAATTAATAATAATGATAATAATAATAATGTAATAAGTTTCATGTATTAACTTTTATATCTATGTATCATAATTTTAATAATATTAATAATACTGATATTAATATTAGTAATGAAAGTAATAATAATAATAATAATATTAGTAAAGATAACAAATTAAATGCATTAACTTTCATATCTATATATTATCTATTATAATATAATTAATTCTGATGTTAGTTATTAATATTATTGTTAGTATTAATAACACTAAAGTAATAATATTACCATAACAATTATATGTTAACTTATAATTTAAATTTAATGTGTTAGTATTAATATTATTAATTATGTAATATTTAATAATTATAATATATATATATATATATATATATATAATAACATATTTTGAATCATTAATATTTATTCATTATATATATATTACAATATTATAAAAATGATATATATATATATATATATATTCATTTTAAAACAACTTAATTATTTTGTATATTATTTATATATTTAATTCTAATGATTAACTTGTATATTATTATTTCTAATTACTATATATATGTACATAATTGTTCGTAAATCGTCGGAAGCAGTCAGAGGGTAATTGCATATATGAAATCGGTTCAAAATTTTTGAGACTCAACCTAACAGACTTTGCTTATCGTGTCGAAACCATATAAGAATTAAGTTTAAATTTGATCGAAAATTTTCGGGTCGTCACAGTACCTATCCGTTAAAGAAATTCCGTCCCCAAATTTGATTGGAATCATCATGGCTGACAATAAATATGTTTTCATGACGAATACGAGTTGAAAATTAGAGTTTCATCATCATTGAGTAATATGGATAAAACAATTTAACTATGTGAAGAGTACGGGTGAAGCTATCGTAAAAGAGTGAAATGAGTAAATGCAGGTTCGTCTTAACCGGTGACGTATTCACGATTCATTTCCGGAATTCAAGGGATTTAGAGAAAATCTTCGTAATAAGATTTGGTTCTTCGCTAATTAAGGAAATTAGAATCCTCTTTGGTTAAATGTGATAATCTGTTTTGATTGCTCTGAAGGATATATTACTATATATCCACCCCCTTCGCTTCCTTATTTCCATAACTCACACCTTCTATTCTTTCTCCCTCAATTCATACTCTAAAGCATTCGTCAATATGCTCCACCCGGTTCTAATTCTTGATATACTCCTAACTTTCATATCTGTCATTCTTCTTTTTCATCTGCCGCCGGAAGAATCTATTCACTTCTACTATAGTCTTGGTTTTATAGTGTTTTTAGTTCTCCCGTGTCTTTATATTGCTATACGCATCGATATATACGGTTTGTAATTTCTGGGTTGTTATTGGGCTTTATACCTTCCCTTATATTTTGAAGCTTCATGCTTTTGCTTTCTTCCCGACTTAAAGTAAAGCGATTAGGATGTCTCAGTTTCGTAGATTAAATCTTTGAATTTCGAATGATCATGGCTAATGTTCTAAGAAAGAACTGGTAATAGTATGATTTGACTTGTTAAATTACCAGAGAATTTAGAAAAGATAGAACTATCAAGAAATTATGTTCTTGATATGCTTGGAGATTAGGTAGAATGTAAGAGTCGTGTAACATGGCACCTGATGACGTTATGGTCTGTGAATCATCAAGTTCCATTAGAAACTCAACATGACTTACTGTAATATAATCACGTTGATCAAGTGTCAATATATTATACTAACTCATGCTTCAGTTCCCAACACTACTTCAAAACATCTATAATTCAAATTCGAAATTTTTTTTCCCAGAAATTTAGAAACTAAAACAATTTTCTTTTTTGATATAACATAGATAGCGCGGAGAGATAATTAATGTCGGACAAGAATATCTATGAAAATATCTTCAGAAATATTGAGGATATTTATAATGAAAGATACGATAATATCTTAGAATTTCTAATATCGATGGATGATGAAGAAATTCATTCACAACGATTTAGAGCAATTAAGGAACAAGGCATTCGCTAAAGATTTCATCAGAAATAGAATCATATGTACAAGTTTAGTCCTTGTGATTTGTTCAGAGTCTCCTTTATGGTTTGCTCAATTCATTTTTTAGTATCAAAATCTTTGAGCTTTTTCAACACTCCATTCTTTATCATCAAACTTTTGACTATTAAGGCAGTTTTCAGTTTTCACTGCTTCATTAGCTTTTTCAAACTCAGAAAACTGATTCATAGACTAAAGCACTTTTCAGAAATTCAGAATTGAAGTTCGTAAATCCAAGAGATAGAAGTTATATATATATATATATATATATATATATATATATATATATATATATATATATATATATATATATATATATATATATATATATATATATATATATATATATATATATATATATATAATTGTTGTCGTAGAATCGCTGAGAAATTCGAGATTATCGATTGATGCCTCCCGGTATTTGGTATGGTAATTATTGTTACAAGATGCTGATGAGTTCATGATAAGACTTCAATAAATAAATATAGTGATGTGTCAGAGAGATTTAAGCCAAGGAACAACGAGGTTGCAGGTACGTCTGCTGGTAATATGGTGGAATATAAAAGGTTCTCCGGTAACAATAAAAGAGCACGCATATATATCAAGGTTATAATAAGGTTGATTCGATTGAAAAGTTGAAGTTGACTTGCTGGAGCTGTGACAAAACTGGCTATCTCGAACAGGAGTTGCAAAGTTATTCTCGGTAATAATAACGCTAAAGGAATTAGCACAGCTACGTGTTAAACGTTTACTCAGTTTCTGAGATTTTTTTTTCAGGTGCATAACCATATGCATAAATCTTTCCTTCCGTAGATGAAGTGCGGTTGATTCATCCTCCCGATTGAGGTGTTTTCAAGAATCATGAAAGGTTTGAACGCAGATTGTAATCGTCAAGATACAAATGAGGTTTAAGATGAAATCAAGTGGTAAACTTGAAGAAATATTTAGTTTCATATGTTATAATCAATATTTTAATTCTTTTTAATTGTCTAATGTTAGTAGTCCACAGTTAGTAGTTCAATAATTCATATATAGTTTAATATATTATATTCGAGTTAATTAATACGTGCCGTGACCCATTGTATATATGTCTCAGACTCGATCACAACTCAAAGTATATATATTATTTTAGAATCAACCTAGTCCCTTTATATGCTAACTCGAGCATTACCGCCATATAGAGTGACTTACGGTTATTTCAAATAATATATATAGATGACGTCGATATGATATGTCAAAACATTGTATACGTGTCCCGATTTATCCGACGATATTTAAAGTGCGCAAAATAAATAACAGAAATTAAATGACATAAATAAAATTGCGATAAATAAATTGAGATAAATAAAATGTAATAAGGAATTAACAGTTAGCTAGGAACAGTTAGCTAGGATTTTGTTAGCGTGGTTTCTTAACAAAATTTCTCATAGTTAATTTGTTTATTTCTAACAAATTTTATTTTTGTCCAATGTTTTCTTCATTATGCCACTTGTTGGATTCTGATAAGTCAAAATCCAAATATGAAATTGAATGAAAATGGTTATTCTGTGGTGAACGGATTCGTATATTAGTGGATGTAAGTAGGATAGTAAATGACTGTTGAATCAGATTCGAAGAATGTACAGTGTAACTTATTAATGTGAAATCTAAATATTCCTCGGGTATTACCTACCCGTTAAAATATTTTCACCATTAACAGTTTATACAAAAGAATTTTCAATTACAATCTTTATGAAAACATATATGAGACGACCCGACCCAATCCATAGGGACGAATACAATGACATATGATAACATTGCGAGGTACTTGACCTCTATATGATACATTTTACAAACGTTGCATTTATTCTTAAAAGGCAAACTATCATTACATCAATATTTGACATTTTCGTCTAACATTTCATAATATCCAAATGACCTAATCTGTCATTTACTTATTTATATTCTCTATTGAACTCCAATGACTCGAATGCAACGTCTTTGTATCATGGCTTAAAAGGTCCCAAGTAGTATCCTTAACATGAGCTAATGCACAGCGGAAGACTTAATTCATACCTGAGAATAACATGCTTTAAAACGTCAACATAAAGTTGGTGAGATATATAGGTTTGATGCTAGCAGCGTTATAACAATGGAACACAAGATTTCATATATAAACATTTTAATAAAAATATTCTAAGTGGTTGAGCACTTGGTAACCATACTTAACATTTAATCACGTCGCATATTCCCTTTATTATGAAATCTTACTACACCGTACCAAGGTGTAGTCACGAAACGAAGTACTGTGCAACCGTTGAATACTGGTCGTCCAGTCCGGTTGGGGTTGTCAGGCCCGATAGATCTATCAACAGGATTCGCGTTTACAATACCGCTGTAAATATTAGTTACCAAGCTACAGGGAAGTATGCAGTGGTACAACTCAACGTAGAATATATTTTTCAATTACTTGTGTCCATAGCGTAAAACATAAAATACATGTATTCTCATCCCGAAATATTTAAAGTTTAAAAGTGGGACTATATACTCACTTTTGTCTTGAAGATATGTAATTTCGACTTGGTCTCCGATTGATATCACGAACCTATCCATATATAATATATCAATACCTTTTCTTTTTAAACAATCGTCACATATATATACTTATAATACTTTTAATACTTTTAATAATTCCTTAGTCCGTAGTTAGCAGTCCGATGTTAGTAATTCAATTTTAATGGTTCATATTTAGTTGTTTAATAAACCCCCAATGAAATAAATAAAACCCCCATCGTATATGTATTGGTCGAGATTAATCTTGACCCATGGTACCGGTGTTGTCAAATGACGTGTTGCGTACATAAAGTACCGGTGTTGTCAAATGACGTGTTGCGTACAATCATGGGATCTTATGATTAATCTTCTCGTATTGTCTACGGGTGATCCTGAACCATATAAAATTAAATTATGAGTACATATGTATAAAATATCATGTTACTTTAGGAAGATGTGATTTATTTAATTTTCTCCAATTATTTTCGTGGCTAAACTAGTCTTGGATATCCGATTTTGTTTTGGTCATAATTTCTTCGTTACAACTCCGTTTTCGTTGATTCAACTTTCCACTTCCTTGGATCGAGTCCCTCTTTAAGAATATGAACTGTAAATACCTTAGTTTGTATTCGAAATCATAGGTCATAGGTCAAATTTTGGTGAAACTTATGAAGTTAATCATTTTTGTTACAAAAACATCATTTAAGGACCATTTTTCTAAAAATACTTATACTATGAATTAAATCATGAAATTTTTATGTGTTAACATATTCATAAGAAATATCATTTTTCCAGAATATAAACCTCCAATTCAAAGTTCAAGATGGTTTTTAATTATCCAACCCAAAACAGCCCCCGGTTGCACTCCGACGTCATAAAAACAGTTTTTTAAGGTATTCTTTGAAAAACCAAGTTATACCTTGTTAAATTAGCATATATTTAAGTTATATTACAGGTATTGAAGTATTTTAAAAGTTAAGTTAGAAGGATCTATTTAGTTTGCAAACAAGTTTGAAATCATTCAAACTATGTTTTTGTTGTTAAAATTGTATACCATACAATAAGATAGCTATATATATATGAATCGAATAAGGTTATGAACAAAGTTACTACCTCAAGTTACTTGGACAAGATTGCTGTAAAAGAGGAGTAAAAACCTAGAACCAAAAGAGTGATGAAATTGGATGAAAGATTGGAAGCAACTTAAGACATAAACTTGAATTGAAAGTTGTATTTTTGTAGTGTTTTTGTTGATCTTTTTATGGTGGTGTTTAAGGTGATTCTTGAGAGGATTTTTGCTGGAGTTCTTAGAGAGACATGAGGCTAGTAAGTGTGTGTGTTTAGCTAGAGAAATGATGTTCCAAAAATTGAAAATGGATGCATGTATTTATGGTGGTGTAAAAGGTGTATAAATTTGTAATTTTGTGAAAAGATCTTTTAATCATGTGAAATTGTCATACTAAATAACAAAAGTAGTTACCTTATACATAAGGCATGAACAAGGGCTGGTTGGTGGTGATTTGATGTGTATATACCAATAGTAAATACGTATAGAAGCTAGGTATGATACGAGTACATATACTCTAGATATACGTATAGAAATCTTGTGAAAAATGGAATGAGGATTCAAATATAGCTATCTTTTGTGAATATACTTATATTGTTTTATGTATTTAAGTCTTTAAAAGTGATTAAATACATTATATATACGATATATGTATAAACATTATAGGTCGTAAGTATTTATGTCAAATAACGTTACGTATAGTTATCGTTTTGAAAGCTTAAGTTAGTAGTTTCAAAATATACTTATAACTTATTGTTATTAATACAAAATGAGATATTTAAACATCCTTAAATCATGTTAAATATGTATATATACATATATATACACAAACGTATAATTAACATATATTGTATAGTTCGTGATATCATCGGTCAAACTAGACGGTTAAACGTTATGTAAAACTCTTTTCAAAATCATAAATCTCAACAATTTAGATTGCTTATCATGTTGGTAAGTTTTAATTTATGTAAATATTAATCTTATAAGTGTAAAACGATCGGAAAAATCCGGGTCGTTACAGTACCCACCCGTTAAAGAAATTTCGTCCCGAAATTTGGTAGAGGTTGTCATAAATAACAATAGGAATGTTTTCATGACGAATATGAGGTATTAATAGAGTTTTATCATTATTGGAAGATATGGATAAAACGATTCGGTCATGTGAAGCGCACGAGTGAAGCTATCACAAAAGAATGAAATGAGTGAATATAGAATTGTTTTAACCGACGTCGAGATTAGGATTGATTTCCAGAATTTAAGGGATTTAAAGAAAATCTTATGTAATAAGATTTGGTTCTTCGATGATTTAGAAAACAGGATCTCCTTTGATTTAATGCGATAATCTGTTTCGATTTCTTTGTCGGATATTTCACTATAAATCCACCTCCTTCCCTTTCTTACTTCCATACCTCACATCTCTTACTCTTCCTCCTCTAATTCATACCTTAAGGTATCCTTTAAAATGCTTCATCCCGTTCTGATTTTTGTTATACTTCTAACTTTCATATCTTTCATTCTTCTCTTTCATCTACCGCTAGAAGAATCTATTCACTTTTATGATTTTCTTGGAATTATAATGTTTCTAATTCTCCCGTATCTTTACGTCGCCATACGTATTGATACACACGGTTTGTAGTTTCTGGGTGGTTATTGGGTTTGATATCTTTCCTTATATTTCGATGCTCCTGCTTCTGTTTTCCATAATCATTGTCATCCATAGTTAATACTCTCTCCTATTTGCTGTAATCTATACCCCAATTTCTATTTTGGGACTTTGTCTCTTCGTTTCTTCTTCCCGTCCTTGAGTCAAGCGATCAATAGTTCGAAATTCGTAGGTATAAAATTCGGAATGAACATAGCTAATGCTCTAAGAAAGGAATGGTAATGGCACGATTTTGATTTGTCAAATTACCAGAATATCCAGGAAAATAGAACTATCAAGATGATTTGTTCTTAATATGTTTCGGAATTGGATAGAATGTAAAAGTCGTGTAACATGGCACATGATGACGGTACTGTGAATCATCATATTCCATTAGAAACTTAACATGACTTACTGTAATATAATGAAGTTGATCAAGTTTCATTATATTATACTAGTTCATGCATCAGTTCCCAACACTGCTTCAGAACATTCCTATTTTAAACTTGAAGGATTTAGAAACTAACACAGTTTCCTTTATATTGTAACGCAGATATTACAGAGAGATAAATGATTTCAGATAAGGATAGTGGTGAAAATATCTTCAGAAATATTGAGGATATTTATAATGAAAGATATGATAATATCTTGGAATTTCTAATGTCGAAGGATGATGATGAAGATTGACCCGTAAGGGTTTAGATTCAGAAGCAAGGTGTTTGCTACAGAATCGTCATAATTCTTTATGTACAAGTTTAGTCCTTGTAACTTGTTCAGAGTCTCCTTCATGGTTTGTTCAATCCGGTTTTCAGTACCAATTTTCTATCGAGCGTTCCTAACACTTCCTTCTTTTATCATCAACATTTGGTCATTAAGACCTTCTACAACATGCTGCTTCGTCAGTATTTTCAAAGTTATCGGATCTGGGTCATTGGTTATCAAACCAAGATGGTTTAAGGAGAATTGTATTTTTAGATGATTAAACGCCGATGGTAATATGATGGAATATAAAAGGTTCTCCGGTAACGATGGCGAAAGAACAACGTATATATATATATATATATCGAGATTGTAATAAGAGTAGTCTTACTGAGATATCGAAGTGGAGCTGTGACAAAATTATATATTGAAAAGGAATCGCGTGATTGTTTTTGCTAATGGATGATAAGGAATTCGATGCGGATACGTTTTAACTATAACTTCGAGTTCAAAAATTTTTAGGTGCATAACTGTATGCATAAATCTTTATTCCGTAGACGAGGTGCGGCTGGTTGAACTTCTCGATCGAGATGTTTTCAAGAATCATGAAAAGTTGTGAATGCGAATTGTAATCGTCAAGATACAAATGAGGTTTAAAATAGAATCAAGTGGCAAACTTGAAGGATTGTTTAGTTTCATATGTAATAATCATCATTTTAACTCATTTTTAATTGTCCAAAGTTAGCAGTCCAATAGTCCGATTGTCCAATGGTTCAATAAATTCATATATGAACTAAATATATAATATTCGAATTACTTAATACGTATCGTGACCCGTGTACTGGTCTCGGTGTTGATCACAACTCAAAGTATATATATATTTTGGAATCAACTCCGACCCTGTATAGCCAACTCCCACCTTCACATATAGAGTGTCTATGGTTGTTCCGAAATATATATATAGATGGATCAATATGATAAGTCGAAACCTTGTATACGTGTCCCGTTATTTAAAATGCGTAAAATAAATAAATATATATCATGACCCATTATACAACGTGTTGTCTCAGAATTAATCCGACGTGTTGTTGTACATGTGTCCCGACGGTATGTAAAGTACAAAAATTAAAATTGCAAGAATGTAAATTGCGATAAATTAAATATTAATCAGTTAGCTGGGAACAGTTAGCCGGAACAGTTAGCGTGTAATCCTATCACAATTTCAATTAATTAATTCATCTGTTTCTAACAATTTTTATTTTGCCAATGTTTCTTCATTATGCCACTTGTTGGATTCGGATAGGTAAAAATCCAAATATGAAATTTAAATGGAAATGGTTAATCTGGGGTGAACGGATACGTATATCGGTAATTGTAAGTAGGATAATAAATGATCGTTGAATCGGATTCGAAGAATGTACAGTGTAACTTGTTAATGTGAATTCTAAATATTCCTTGGGTACTACCCACCCGTTAAAATATTTTCATCATTAACAGTTTGTACGAATGAAATTTTTAATTACAATCTTTATGAAAATATATTTGCATATATGTTTTCTTCGGAGGTAACTATGAATTTAATGAGTCAATAAAATATTCAACTCATTTGATTTATCGTTATTACTAGATTACATAATCTCCAAAACATTAGAGATTACATAATCGTCATGTCGAACGAAGAACGATACGTAAAGAAGAGGTAATCGGTGTAGAATGATATGTAGAACAAAGATCATATTCGAAGTTCAGATGATGATGTTGAGGTACGTGGTGCGGATGTGATTGTTGGTGGTGGTAATGATACGGTTGGTGTTGATGCTGATGATGTCGTTGACGTCGATGATGCTACTGGTACTGAAGATTGCGAGGTTGATGTTGTTAACGGTACTGGTTATGCTGCTGGTGCTGCTGCTGGTGTTTGTAACCTTCGCACCGTGTTCTCCAAAGCCGTCACACGAGCGCGAAGTTCGTTAATTTCTGCTAGTACACCAGGATGATTGGCGGTTGGAGTGAGCGAATGAACAAGATCCGAAATATGGGATAGGATATAATCGTGACGAGATACTCGAGAAATGAGAGAGAAAATGGTTTCTCGAACAGATTCGCCGGTAAGTGCTTCAGGTTCGTCGCCAATGGGGCAATTCGGTGGGTGAAAGGGATCACCTTCTTCTTGTCTCCAATAATTTAGTATACTACGAACCCATCCCCAATTCATCCAGAATAGATGATGAGAAATTGGTTGATCCATTCCAGTGACGCTGCCTTCGGAGCCCGAATGGAAATCCATATCAGCGTAGCTGTCGGAGTCGGAGGAATTCGAACTGGACGCGGAGTTCATCTTGTACAGTCGGGGAAATGAATTTTTGGTTTGGAATAGATTATAGGAGTTGGGTTTGGTATTCTTCAATACATAATTTACATATGTATTTATAATACTCAAAATCCCGTGAATTACGGAGAATCTTTGAAATTCGTCAGGCAATGTCTA
Organism: Rutidosis leptorrhynchoides; assembly: GCF_046630445.1. Classification (NCBI taxonomy): domain Eukaryota; kingdom Viridiplantae; phylum Streptophyta; class Magnoliopsida; order Asterales; family Asteraceae; genus Rutidosis; species Rutidosis leptorrhynchoides. The sequence continues at coordinate 132,438,703 of NC_092335.1, forward strand.
TAGCAACAGATACGCTAGGATACGAATTTTGTCTATACACTATCGATGCACCAAATGCAGTAAGACGTGTCTAGACTTAAGAATACTAAGCAGGCAATTCTTAAGGATGATAAGCAGATGATTTTCGACTAGATATGATAAGCAAAAATTTTGACATGTAGACACGGTCAAAGTCCAGACTCACTAATGCATCCTAACAACTACCAGTTAGACACACTAATGCAAGGCCTGGTTCGCTAAGACCAACGCTCTGATACCACATGAGACGACCCGACCCAATCCATAGGGACGAATACAATAACATATGATAACATTGCGAGGTACTTGACCTCTATATGATACATTTTACAAACGTTGCATTTATTCTTAAAAGGCAAACTATCATTACATCAATATTTGACATTTTCGTCTAACATTTCATAATATCCAAATGACCTAATCTGTCATTTACTTATTTATATTCTCTATTGAACTCCAATGACTCGAATGCAACGTCTTTGTATCATGGCTTAAAAGGTCCCAAGTAGTATCCTTAACATGAGCTAATGCACAGCGGAAGACTTAATTCATACCTGAGAATAACATGCTTTAAAACGTCAACATAAAGTTGGTGAGATATATAGGTTTGATGCTAGCAGCGTTATAACAATGGAACACAAGATTTCATATATAAACATTTTAATAAAAATATTCTAAGTGGTTGAGCACTTGGTAACCATACTTAACATTTAATCACGTCGCATATTCCCTTTATTATGAAATCTTACTACACCGTACCAAGGTGTAGTCACGAAACGAAGTACTGTGCAACCGTTGAATACTGGTCGTCCAGTCCGGTTGGGGTTGTCAGGCCCGATAGATCTATCAACAGGATTCGCGTTTACAATACCGCTGTAAATATTAGTTACCAAGCTACAGGGAAGTATGCAGTGGTACAACTCAACGTAGAATATATTTTTCAATTACTTGTGTCCATAGCGTAAAACATAAAATACATGTATTCTCATCCCGAAATATTTAAAGTTTAAAAGTGGGACTATATACTCACTTTTGTCTTGAAGATATGTAATTTCGACTTGGTCTCCGATTGATATCACGAACCTATCCATATATAATATATCAATACCTTTTCTTTTTAAACAATCGTCACATATATATACTTATAATACTTTTAATACTTTTAATAATTCCTTAGTCCGTAGTTAGCAGTCCGATGTTAGTAATTCAATTTTAATGGTTCATATTTAGTTGTTTAATAAACCCCCAATGAAATAAATAAAACCCCCATCGTATATGTATTGGTCGAGATTAATCTTGACCCATGGTACCGGTGTTGTCAAATGACGTGTTGCGTACATAAAGTACCGGTGTTGTCAAATGACGTGTTGCGTACAATCATGGGATCTTATGATTAATCTTCTCGTATTGTTTACGGGTGATCCTGAACCATATAAAATTAAATTATGAGTACATATGTATAAAATATCATGTTACTTTAGGAAGATGTGATTTATTTAATTTTCTCCAATTATTTTCGTGGCTAAACTAGTCTTGGATATCCGATTTTGTTTTGGTCATAATTTCTTCGTTACAACTCCGTTTTCGTTGATTCAACTTTCCACTTCCTTGGATCGAGTCCCTCTTTAAGAATATGAACTGTAAATACCTTAGTTTGTATTCGAAATCATAGGTCATAGGTCAAATTTTGGTGAAACTTATGAAGTTAATCATTTTTGTTACAAAAACATCATTTAAGGACCATTTTTCTAAAAATACTTATACTATGAATTAAATCATGAAATTTTTATGTGTTAACATATTCATAAGAAATATCATTTTTCCAGAATATAAACCTCCAATTCAAAGTTCAAGATGGTTTTTAATTATCCAACCCAAAACAGCCCCCGGTTGCACTCCGACGTCATAAAAACAGTTTTTTAAGGTATTCTTTGAAAAACCAAGTTATACCTTGTTAAATTAGCATATATTTAAGTTATATTACAGGTATTGAA